>NW_017253360.1:2629630-2790841 GCF_001642045.1 Paraphaeosphaeria sporulosa | reverse complement strand
GACCAAACCGCTATGGCCCTCGAGCGTCTGCAGGCACGCACTCCAGCTGTCACTCATAGCTGGCATAATTGCGATTCCTCTCGGCTCTTCGTGTCGAAATAGCTGCCTGATCAGACTTCCTGTTGGGCTGAACAGCAGCGCAGATGTGTATGTTTGAAGAGGGTAACTCTCTATAGCCTGTTTGTGATACATAACGAATCGCCGTGCGTCCTGAACAAGCTGAGTAAGACGATCTTGGTCCTGCATATCCTATTCATCTTAGCATCTACCCCGAATAGATATCCCGTTTTTAGATGCTGTACCTGCAATAGTAACCACAATTTTGTCATTGAGACTACACCTATTCCTAAGCTCTTGCACAAACTGAGCCCCTCGAGCCAGTAAAGATACTTCTCCCTTAAAAAGTTGTACACAGCTCTCATCTGGAAGTCAGCATTACTGCTTGCCGAAAACCTAGGTTTAGATTCGTGCAGATGGTCGATCCAGTAGATACACGGGTAGTGTGACGCTGCTAGTGGGTCTGGATGCGGTGGTTTAACGTTCTTAACAGCGCTTCCAAGCGCTTTTAAGCTGTACATGTCTCTGTGTAATATGCTAGACAGATGCGCTAGCGATGTCGAAAAGATAGCCCGATGAATCTCTTCCATACCGTTTGGAAAGACCTCGTTTGACGCCTTTACTAAGAGGAAGTCCTTTGCAGACTGATGCACAAAGTACACTGTGTCTTCGCGGACGGTCAGGAACGATCCACACAGGTCAATGATCTCCCGCATGTCATTGCTAACATCCTCAGGCTGCTCGATGAGTGCGACCAGTTCGTGAATAGTCACAGGTCGATACAAGACCGCGGTCGAAGCTAGTACGCAGCGACAGGTGTCGGCGTCGTCTGACTCGCTCATCTGCTGCATCATCCGCTTATATAAGTCGTCTAGCCCAGGAGGGAACACGGCTAACTTCTTTAGCACATGCCGATTCGCCGTCCTTCCAAGTTCTTGGCACACCAACGCCACCCAGAGGAAGGTGTCGTTTGCGTTTGTTGTTAAGTGCTGGAGCACAGCGTCTCGAACCTCTGCCTTATACTGCTTTTCTTGCGCCAGCTGATCTACCTTTCGCTGGATAAAGACGGCAACTGCAGCTGCAACTGACTCTGCGTTCAGCTCGAGGCTTAGTCTTACTTTATGCCCTGCCCGCTCTAGCTGCGCTTCGATGTTTGGCCAGTTGCGACTAGAAACAATCCATTTGACACAAGAAGACACCGATGACTGCTTTGCGACAAAGTCAAGCAGCATGGGTAGATCAGTGACGCACTCATCTAGCGCGTCGATGACTAGGTATGTCGGGCGCAGGCTCGGGTCTCGCAGCACGTCGACGAATATCTCTGTCAAGGCTACCCAGGCATTCGCATCTTCGAACAAGCTTCTGCCCGCGTAGTCGTGCTTCTTGCGGACGTGCGATACCAGCGACGGCTGCTGGACTAGGAGCATATACAATAGCCCTCGTAGCGCAGCGGTAGCGCTGTTGATACGCGAGTCGGTCGCTTGGCAGAAGAAGTGTGAGACCGTGACATGGTTTGGTGCCTTGTGCAGTTCGTTGATGATGCCGCACAGCAGCATCGTCTTGCCTTTACCAGGATCTCCTTTTACCCATAGTAGTCGGCTGTGCGTGTCCTGTTGCCATTGTTGGAATGTAGTATTGTCGAGGACCCAGCGGTACGAGTTTGCTAGCAGTCCGCCTTTGGTCTCCTCGATACGCTTCTTATCCTTAAGAGGGTCGGTAGCAAATAAGTCCCGAAGACACTCTACTTGCTCACGGATCTTGTCATGAAGCCGTCTGAATGCTTCCTCTCCGCCTTCACCATATATAGGCGCAATGTCTACATCGAAGATGCCTGACAACGAGTATGCCGCATCCTCTTTGAGCTTTGTGTGCCGGTTCTGTCTCCATCGGAACCGCTCTTCGACGCTAAATTGAGAGAGGGGCGCCCCCTCGAGCGCTTCATATGGAATGGCTGTGACTTCGTGGATCTCAGACTTTAGCGATATCTTATCACCAAGTTTGCACCATTCACGCGAGAAGAACTCGACCACGCTGGGCGCGAGAAGCTCCTGGAGCGTCCAGCCTCGGGTGAACCATCTACTCCGCTGAAGCTTACATTCACAGGCTTGCGGGCTACAGACATCTGATAAAGTGAAGAATCGTCGAATCGTGCTAGGATACCAGCGGAGTATAGGTTGGACGACTAGGAATATCCAGATCCAAGTAAACCATCGGCTTATCTGCAAGTCGGATTGGTGCACGTTGGGCTCGGGGTTGGTGTTCAAAGTTTGGCTCGATACATCCGACAGATAGACATAACATCGAGCCGAGTTGCGGTACCAGCGAAACATAGAGTCAATGGCCAGTGAGAGCTCAGCCTGGTTCTCTTTGTTGATGCAGCAGGTATCAATCCAGAAGTATTCCAGTCCATCTCTTGAAGCTTGTTCTCCGCAGAAGCGAATCTTCTTGTAGCCAGGCTTGTCCTTGCCACCGTTATTGACAATGTCCGTAAAGGTCACTTCCTCTTCATCCGCACCCCAGGTGTGAGAAAGTATCGCGTAAGGAGGCAGTTCGTTATCATCGAAGCTGGTGATGGCGAGGTCTCCATTTTCGCCGTACTTGAGGAGATGCATCGATCAGTGCGGGTACAAGGCAAGCGCATGCGATACGAACGAGACGGGAGGCTTGATGCGGCAACCTGGTCGGCAGAGTGCGACAGCTGGCTTTCTCTTTAGGTAAGCATGTAGACGGATGGTGGATAGCTATTATAGTACCAGGTTGATCAAAGGCGAACAGCAGTGCGCGACAGCGTGGGAGCTGGAGCTGCTTTGGTGACAGCGTCACATCAGGTCCTAAGCGGGGTACAGTAGGCATCGCAGAAGATTCAGAGTAGCATGTAAGCGGCGAGGCTGTAAGGCTGCTGCGTCAAAGACAGCATGATCTCAGCGGATGCGGCAGAGCCAACCCGCATGGCCTTAGCCAGCGTGCGATGGTAGGCGCGGTCAGCATGCGCCACAGCTATCTTTAGAAGTGTCCGCTGTGGTAGACAATAATATTTAAGCACACTAGGTACTGGAAGCTACCGCGTGCCAAGAGCGGCGATGGCCCCACGTCTATGCAGGTGAGTTTTGGCGATCTTGCTGTTCGCACGGAGAAACTGCCGGAAGGCACAATCCTCATATTAATTTAACCTTTAGAGCCTGCCATCTTAACCTTTAACATCTGCGCATTCTTCCTAGTTCGCCCTCGCGAACAAACAGGGGGATACTAGTAGATGGTTGGTAGAAGCCTTCCATAGAATAACTAATAGCACGCTTAACACCGTGCTTTACCTTATCGGAGTTTAATCTACTTGAAGAATAACAAGTACAGAATAATTTCCTTTAAGCTTGACTTAGTGCAGTCGTGCTGGCCTCACGCGGAAGGTCTGGAAGGAAAACTGTCCTGCCACACAAGGTGTCCCGCTACGCAGGGATGGACGTTAATTAATCAGACGAGCGGTTTCCATGCGACGTGCTCGGTGGTCATTGCTAACCAACTCGAACAATCACAGCCAGTCAGCCACAGATCCGCCAAGGAGATGACAAATGAATATTACAGCGAGCTGATTACGTAGCTGCCTTGCACTAACTCTATTTAGAAGTCGCCTTATTGGAAGTACCGCTGATCATGGTGATGGTGCATGATCCTGCTCGCTGCAACGCTGCTATGTAGCTGAAGTTATATGTTCGAACATACTGAGACTTTGAAGCCTAGCTAGACGAATTATCTCAATCTATTAAAGGACTATAGGCTTATTGGATGCAATTTGAGTAGTGCATGTTGTGATGCTCTGTAAGAAGCGAACATTTCAATCTGGTGAGAAGACAGGGACGCGGATGTAATTTATAGTACACGAAGTGTTTTCTATATACAACGACAGCTCCTGCATATAGTAGATACTAACTTCGACGTTATTGTACCTTTTACATAGATTTGTGGCTGCTTAAAGCTGAGGTACCTCGCTTAATTTTCCTCAGGGTGGATTTTTCCTAACTACGGGATAGACGTTACTAATTACATTATGAAGTACAATTAAAGCGCCCGTGCCTACCTTCATGTGATTCTACGCTGAATTAGTCTTAAGACTGCTCATCAAGATCACTGTTAAGTCTCCAAGTGGAGCCTTGCGAGATACACTCTATTCCTCCTCACTCACATCACTCTCCTTGCTCTGTTCATTTTCCTTGTCCGAGGGTGGTTCAAAGTCCGGACACGGGTAAGCGTCTTCATCTTCGCCATCCACCTGTTGCTCTTCTTCCTCAGTCACCGGTATTGATTCCTCGGCAGCTACCGCAGTGCTGTTACTCTTGCTGCTTGAGCTCCTGAGGGAAGTCTTTCGGGAAGAGATGGGACCTTCAGATCCCTTGAATGACTTGCGCTTCAGCGAAGATGGCAAGGCGGTCGTAGAATCATTAGGATCCGTTGCTTCTCCTATATCCTCGAATTCCTGCGTTTTCTGCTTCTTGTTGCTCTTCTTCTCAGTAGAGCTGGGTGACGGTCTTTTCTTGCTGGTCTTTTTGGCCTCTGAATACCTATCGTATCTCTCCCTAGCCTTCCTGTACCTGCCCTTTGCCTCGTCGTCTGCCTCCAATGCACGTACGTAGTCATCCACGTTCGCTGACGCGCTTCCTGGTGTTCCAATCAGGCCACGGAGTCTGACACTTCGTCTTCTGGCTAGCTCCTTGACTTGATCAAAATTGAGTTTGCCCTTGTAGTTTGGGAGCCCTTTCTTTGGCATTGTCGTGTAAAGGAAACCCTTAATGCCGCCATCGAGGGCATCGTCAGCGGCCCCATCCTCAGCATCTGTATCCGCATCTGCATCCGCATCTGCATCCGCATCCGTATTGCCATCGCCATCATGATCATCCTCGAACTTCGTGACTATATCCCCTTTCTTTTTGAGTCCCCTCAAGAAGCCTTCCGGCTTGGTGTGTCGAGCCAACAGTTTAAGTTCTGGGATAGTGCATGTTTTATAATCCTCCTTCTTTTTGATCCTGGGTATGCTGGCCTGGTTGTCGGTTTTACCGGCGCTGGCGCTGCTGCTCTTCTTGGTCTTGTTTTGAGCCTTATCCTTCTTAGCCCTGGGCTGGGTCACCGGTATAGGTGCCTTTCCGCCATTCGCCGAAGTCCAAATATTCTTCATTTGCTCCTCGCTCAATCCGTTAGCATGCATGAAGTACTTGCCACGCAGCTCTGGCTTTTTTGGGGCTTCGCCATTGTCGTAGTCATCCTTGTGAGCTAGATATTCGCTTCTTTGCACCTTGTTAGATTCTTCCTGTGTGGCAGAAGATCGGGCCAACTTACCTTATAGATTCAATGGTGCGTCCTGTGTGCACCACATCCCACTCCTCAGGTGAAGAAAGATAGAAATCACCTATGAAGTAGTTGTTGAAGTGGTAAGCCAGTTCTCTGATGGAAACTTTGGGTTTGTCTTTGAACTGTTGGGCGATAAAATCAGCTTCGCTTTGCGACCATGTGAAATCTCGACATATACTCCTGATGTTTTCCTGGTGAGCTGCATTGAGCTTCTTGATGGCGTACTTATCGTTCCAATCATTTGGGGCGCCATTTTTATTGTGCCAGGTGACTAGCTGTCGCTTGGGTTCTTTGTCGTTCTTGCTCTTGGCCCTCATATCGACCAATTTGAGGAATAAATGCTTCTCTTGGTCAATTTGAGTTCCGTCAGCATTGTTTATGAATCGGCCCCCTGACTTGAACTTGATCCCGCGATCCTCGTAGATAGGTGGCACTGCTTGGGCATTGCTACTCCGCGCTGGAGGCTGCTCCCGGAAATCTGGTAGTGGATCAATCACTTTGTTGTAGTTTCCCCCTTGGGAGTCTCTACGCCAATCCTCCCACCCGCCTGCCTTGATTATCTCTAACGCTTCGGCTTGTTCATAGTTCTCATCGTCATTCCCATTTGCATCCACGTCATCTTCGGCGTTATCCTCGTCCTTCTTGACGTCCTTCTCTTCTCCTTCTTGTTTGCCATCATCGCTGCTTGCCTTCTTTTCATTGTCGTCTTGCTTCTTTTCGCCATTAAGATAGACTCGCCTGATAGTGCAAGGCTTTTCTCCAAAGTTCCATGGGTTAAATCTCGTTGACAATGGAATTGGGGGAGGCTTAACACCATCCGCATTTCTAGAAGAACCATCGCTCGGCGAGGCGTCATCATCGGCAGCAAGTTTGCTCTCACTTTCGTCCCCATCAACGGAGGCGTCATCAGTTGCGTGAGCCGCTTCGACCTCTCCCTCAGGCTCCGTGCGTGCATTACTGATAGAGGCGAGCCGGTTTGACCTGCGTCGCTCTGGTGACGGAGCACCGGTAACTGACCCGCTTTTGCGACGAGCAGGGCTAGATGGAGTGGATGATGACATCTTTAATTTTGTCTTCCTGATCAAGGAGTGATAGTTGTCAAGAGTGTTCACAGTTTGTAGAGTTTTGATTCAGAATGAGAAGGTGTTAAAAAGGACATGACGAAACGGAATATTCATATATGCAAGAACGCGGAAGCTGTAGGACGTGAGGGACGGAGGGACGGATGGAATAGGCTTTGTCGGTGCTTGCTGGTCTTTGCTGGAACAAAGCTTGCCGTAGCATGGACGCCATGCGTGTCAACGAGTGGACGAGCTGGCAGATGCAAACAAAGCAAGAAAATCAACCGCAATAAAGAATCTGTATCTAAGCGATATAGTATCGGATCTGACAACGCAATGTTCGTACAATAGTCTCTCGACACCCCTGGGGGAGAACCAGCGCGACGAAGATGCGATCAAGATTACCGCAGCGTGCTTCTTTACTACCTCAGGGCACTTGAGATGAGGCAGTTTAGTGTGCAGGCTCTCAAGTAAGGACCTCGATTTTTTCCAGCACTGACCATTGGCTGCTTAGTGGATTGGGAGGCACGTGGAACGCTTTGTTACGCCTTTCGGCCACAGGAAGAAGAACACCTCCAACCGAACAACAGATAATATTTTTAGACATCTTGTCCCATTGCCCGGCTGTGGTGGCTAACGCCGTGTGAGTTCTATTGTCGAAGAACTCGCGTATCTTTCTTTGTACGAGATGAGCCATCGCACTACCTGACTGCCCTTGTGATTGTTGTGTTTTGACGATTTTGTATTCCCACACATATTCCCAGAAATTAAAGACTGAAATAGGTAAGAGTACCGCAGGGAGCGTTGTAGCCTTGGGAAGTATGAACACGAATATAATGCCACAATGGCTAAGTTAACTTTGTTTCTACCTAAACAATGCTCCCTTATGAGACTGAGCTAAGATACTCGACTCTACTTATAGCCAGGATAAGGAGATGACACGAAATCGTTGAGACGTAAAGATGTGCAGATATGGGAGGGAAAATCCACAGCCCACGCGCGCGGCTTTGGCTGCGTTGGGCGGGGCGAATCCCGCGATGTCTAGATAAGTTTGGATGAGAGTGCGAGTTTGATGGGTAAGAGTAAGTATAAAGATAGGGGAGACAAGGGGCTCGAAGAACCACCCCCGTATCACCGGAATACTTATGATGATCAGTTAATGGGCTGGAGAGGCTAATTAGTGATGCTGCGATATTGTTCACGTCAGACCAGATCAAGCGGAAAGATAAATTCAACTTTGCATCATGACAGAGTGTGTATTAACTTTTAAGTATCTTGTACCGGTAACTAGGCCCGCCGCTCTGGCGTCTACGTATTAACACAAGGAAGGAACGAAGTGGAACACTATGTAAAGAAAAGTGTGTTGAAAGATCGTTATTGCCCCATTAATATGCCGGAATATGCTTAGACAAACTTAGCGCGCGTCGTCGTTGAGTTCGTGAAAAAGACTGCATGGTTTTTTGTCTTGTTATCGTGCTGGTGCTTGTGGATGTTGCCAGTGTGGTGCCACACGAAGCTTGGTTGCCAGAGAGCGAGCGGTCCAGCTACGAGCGTCGCGTTACCGCTTGAAACATCGTCGGACAAGTCGCGTCTTTGGACTGCAGCAGTGGTCGTCGAGCTGCTGCTGCTGCTGCCAAAGTAGGCACAGTTGAGGCTGTATGTGGACGTTGCGTCGCTGAAGGATTCAAGGACAACAGCAGTGATCGCCTTGAGGTTCAATGCACTGGTCTTCGCAGTGAAGTCAGAGAGCGGGATGCTCAGGAGAACTGGGCTGCCGGTCATAGCTCCGTAAGCGCTGCTGGACAGGCTGCTACGCTGACCGCTGCTCTGCAGCTGGATGTTGAAAGATGCACCCGCCTTTGCCGACACATTGAGAGTGAGAGCACTGTTCGAGGAAACGTCGAGGTTGCTCAGCAGCGAGTACCAGTAAGATCCTGATGCGGCGGGCTTCAGAGCCAGCGCACCGTTGGCGAGAACAGGCGTAGTGCTCATCGTTCCGTCATCACTCTGAGCACCACCGTTCGCGTTGCGGTTCGCGACACCAGTACCACTGCAGTAGTTGAGCCATGCATTGGTTGGGCAAGCGCACGTCTGGGGAACAGTCGCGGCAGCCATTTGCACCAAACTCACACACCCGACCTTGACGTTGGCGTTTGTAGGATTGAAACCAGCTAGTGCGACGCTGTCGAGCCTGCTGGCATTGATGCCAGGGAAGGCAGAGAATGGTATCTTGGCAACCTTATACGTTGTGTTGCCGGCGAAGGTGACGTAGTTGGTGATCGGGACCGATGCCGGTGAAGAGACAGTGGTGCACTGAGAATCCGTCTTCCAGCGCAAGGCGAGGTCGAAAGTGGTACCTGCAGCTGCAGCGACTGAGATCTGCAGGCCGGTGGCATTGTTCTGGGTAGAATCGTAGCATGCATTGGCGCCAAACTGGGAGTACCAGTAGGCATCTGCCTTGCTTCCGAGGCTGAGCGAGCCGTCACTGTCGACAGTGTAGGAGGCCAAACTAGATTCATCGGTCACTAGACCACTGAGCGAGTTCGTGCGCGGCACCGCAGAGGTGAACGTGCAAGAATCGACCTCAGTTCCCTCGCAAAGCGCGCATCCCTTGGTGTTGGAGTTTCCTACGAAGGACACCGAGTGGATGCGGTAGGTGGCGCCTGCGACGCTGAAGCCGGACATTGTGAACGCCTGCAGGTAGGCCCGGTTGAGGGTGCTGGAGAATTGCGCGAAGGGAAGAATCACTTCGGTGACGGCAGTGTTGAAGGTGACAGGAACGTAGTCAGTGACGACGTTGGTGTTGCAGCTGTTGCCACCATGCTTGAGACCGACGTTGGCAGTGGCTCCCTGTGGGCCTGAGAGCCTAAGTCTGACAGCGTTGTAGGTGCTGTTAACAGTTGCGCAAGTGCCGGACGCTGAGAGAAGCGAGTAGAAGTATGAGCTCGAATCGCGAGGGGCGAGGTTAATGTAGCCACTCTCAGTCTGGTTGTAAGAGCTCATCGTGTTGTCGTCTGAGAAAGGAGTGCCGAGAGCGCTAGTTTGCGTGGTGAATTCGCTCAGGTCGCAGAAGTTCAATACCACAAGACCAGGAGGAGTGCTGCAGGTTGAAGGCGTAGTAGTGTTGGTACCGTTGCCGAGCAGGGAGATCCATCGCAAAGTGAAATTACCAGCAGTAGAAGTGCTGATCGGGTTGAAGTTGCGCAGGGTGATCTGGCTGATGGAGCTATTGTCGAGACCAGCGAACTTCGAGAGAGGAATGGTGATGTTCGAGAAGCTGTTCTGACTCAAGGTTGCGTATGTAGCTGTGTTGACAGTGGAATTTTTGTTGCCAGTGCCAGAGGTCACGACAACATCAAAGGAGCCACCAGCGGGGCCACGGACATTGAGCGAAACATCAGTGTAGCCCTGGGCATTCAGGTTATTTCCGTTGACAGCAGTTCGGCTGTAAATGTAGGAGTTTGCGTTGGCGGGCAACAACTGCATCTTACCCAGCTCCGAGAGCTTGGCGAACTTCATGGTACCGTCATCATCAGTCTTCCCGAAGATGTTGTTGATACCAGTGATCCATCGATCGACATTCTGGAAGGAGTCGATTGAAAGGCCTGGGGTCTTGTCCTCTCCGGGCGCTGTTACACATCGCTTCTGGATCTTGATGTTGTCAATGTAGATGGGGACCTGGGTTGGTGCAATGTTCACGAGGCGAACGCCACGCACATTGTTGAAGTTCTCTCCGGCAAAGTCCTTCAGAGGAATCGTGACGGTTTGGTTCTTCCCGTCAGCAGCAGCGTAATCGCGGATGTCGAGGAACGTAGTGCTCGCCCTCTCGTTGTTGCAGCCGGAATCGTAAGATACAAGCTGCACGGAGAAAGTGGTACCCTTAGGAATGACGGTGTCAAAGAACAGGTGAGTGTAAATCGTAGCATCGAAGCAAAAACGCGAGACCTCAGTGTAATACGAGTTGACGCTTGAAGTTGAGGTCAGCTGCAGAGTGCCATTCACCCGGTTGGTGCCCAGACCCGTTTCGAGAGTCTTCAAAAGGAGCAGGTTGACGCCGTTGTCATAGAAGTAGTTCTCAAGGAAGTCGTCGACCGCAACATCCCAAGCCACGCATTGTGTCATGGGTTGGACGGTGAAGTCAGGGCAAGTAGAAGCGGTAGAAGCGCCAGTGCCGACAGAGAAAGTGAGCGTGTATTCTCCCTTGGCGGTGTTACGCAGGACAACAGCGTTGGTGAAAGTATCGTACGAGACTTGCTGGCAGGCCGAGAGCGTACCGCTCGCGGACTGCAAGGTGTATGTCTTCGGGACCTGCAGCGTGAGTCCTTCCACGCGACCTTCCAAGTGGACGTTCATTGTGACCGAGGTGGTAGTTGCGGTCTTGATGGTGACAACAGTACGGTCGCGGACGGTCCACCAGTTAGCGATACCGGTTTGGTTGAAGTACACACCAAAAGGCCGCACAGCATCATGCAGAGCACGTTGAATCTGGATCTTGTCCAACACAGCGTCGGAGGGATGAAGCAGGATGTTGTAGTGACCTCCATAACGTGCCATGTTCTTGATATCGTTGACTTGCTTCCTAAAGTCTGAACCAGGGAAATCGGCGCTGCTCATGTTGCCATCACCATCGGACCACTGGAGAGGAAACTCGAAGTACGGAAGCTCTTGGAATGACTCGCGGTTGTGCGTGACCTGGAACGGGAGATGACTGAGGTGAGAGTTACCCGAGCATGAGGAACCGCCAATGAATCCGTTGGAAGCGCAGTGGTTGGCCTGATACTTGTTCCATGCAAGGTTACCCGGACGGTAGGTGGTCAGGTTGTAGTTCGTTCCGAAGATGTCGTTCATGACGTGGCGAATAAGGTAACCGCTCGCACGTACTTCACCTGACGCAGTACCACCCTCGGTCCAGAAGGCGAGACCGCTGGTTCCTCCCTGTTCACAGTCCTCGCCGTTGGTAGGCGTCCCATCCGGAGTGGTGGAAGAACACTGGTGGATGTATGGGTAGTAGCCCGAGCTGGTTCCCTGAATGTAACGCTCCGCACCGGTACCGGAAGGAAAGTCCACAGCATTGGGAGAATGGCTGACAGAGTGGCTGCCGAAGTCGATGGTAGCGAAGCCATCGGCCGCAACTGGGAACCCAGAGATCTGGTAGATGTAGGGCACGCCGTATTGGAAGTAGGCCCTTTCGTAGGCGTCGGTGACGTACTTGGTGTGAAGGTTCAGATTGCCATAAGCACCCCGCTCCATGGCAGCAGCAGCCATACCTTGGCCGTGAGGGTAAGATACATAGGTATCAATGTCCCAGGTAGTGGTGAAGGCTAAGCCCTTGTTGTACGGCACCGTCCAGAGGCTGACATAGTGAGCAGCGGAAGTGTGGATGTTCTTGATGACGCGAGTTCCGATGTCATACCCGGGGTAGTAGTAGCCATCGTAGTTCTCGGAGTAACCACCGCTCTCGTCGAGTGCTCGGATGTAGAGGTATCCAATGTCCATACCAAAACTGTATACCATACCTTTGGCACCGGATGGCTGGTTCCTAACAAAGGCTGTATGTGTAGCTGAGGTGTCGGGGCTATCAACTCCATTGTTGCGCACAATCCAGTTGCCCAAAGCAATTGAGCCATTCGTAGGTGTGTAACCAACATTAACAAGACCCTTGGCAGTGTAGTTCTCGAAGATCGGCATGCTGATGTCGTAGTAGTTGGCGAAGTCAAATCCGCGTAGAGCTGAGGCACTGGCATCTGCAGCGTTGGAAAGCTGGAGGATGGACCTCTTGTAGGTGGTGTCAATCGTTGACGCAGATACACCTGCAAGCGCGCGAAGAGCGGTAGGGACCTGGTTCATGAAAATGAGGCTGCCACCATTGGTCACGAAGTTTGTGAGGGCAGTCACATCCGCGGTGGTCGGGCTGTAGGACACGCTTGGAGATGTGTAGATAAGGAGGGTCCTCGTCTGGGTAGTAATGTTGAGTGCTTCGCTGACCTTGACCTGTAGACCAACTGTCTTGAGCGACAGCACCAATGGAAGCCTAACCTCTGTTATTGAATGCACGTATTGCGCCGTTTTGGTGTTATCTTACCAATTAGGGTCCGACTTGTAGTTCGGCAGGAAGATGTTTACACCAGAATCCGGACCAGTGCCAAACCTCGACTTCGAAGGAACAGTGGCGCTGAGAGATGCATCTCCAAGACCTGGTGTCGCAACATTGGGCTGAGTGAAGGAGTAGATGTCAGGCGAGGTGATGGCCTGGCAAAGGCGAAGAATCGCAAAGAAGAAAAGGTAAACGAATGACTGCATTGTTGCGGCTCCTTTCAAGCGAGGGGAGGAGGTGGCATCGAGAAACTTCGTGGGCAACGGCTTTTTCTTAAGACCAACAGCAGTGCTACTGCCCGAATCGTTCGTGCTGAAGCTACGAAGGTACCTTGACACGCGAAACTTTTAGTGAGGAACCAAAATAAGACTTGTGGAGTGCGCCTCCGGCTGTTGAGCGGCGACTAGGAAGCTGCCCCCTTTCCCCTTTTTGGAATGCTTACAGTTCACGCGAAGCTGGGGCTGAACAGGGATCTACAGTCGGATTTAATGTGGCACGGAACGCTTCGTTGGTTTCGTATCGGACACAATACCTTCTCTTGCGTTATCAAAGATTCACGAGGACAACTGAGTGTCGCGAGAGCTTTGCGCTGATAAATGAGAGTCAATTCTTGAACGTGGACTTCGAGGAAGATGACGTGTCCTGGTGCGGAGATGGCAACAATGCGCTCCTACTAAATTACGAGTATACGGAAGTGATGTTTATCTAGCGGTGGCTACCATGCAAGCCACGCGAGCCAGACTGCTCTCGATAGGGGCAGGTCTGCCCATTCTTTTATCGATTGCGAACTAGATGGGGCGTGAGATGACCATAGCGCATAAGCTGTTACGTAGCTCACTCGGTACCTGGCGCAAGCTCTTCACTACTGCAGGGGTAGACGACTCCACGAGGCTGCGTTCGATTTGTGAACGGCCGAACATCGATCCGTTCAGTTTTTTCTATCGATGGCTGGCTAGTGCTAGCTGAGCCCAGCTCTGAAACGTCGGCGTGTAGTGGAGAAAACTTTTGAGTCAGCAATCGCTCTCGTACCGAGCCGACTTGGCGTTTGTGCCGACTTGACGGGAATAGGAGACTGACCAGCAATCCAGCACGCCATTTTGGGTGCATGAGTTTGGTGGACCCGAGTAAGCAATACATCGTTGATGAGCTAGAGCGATTTGCGATCTTGATCCGCTTAGCCGAAGCTTCGATTTCTTCCGTGTTCTCGTGGTGAAGTCTGTGGCGTTGCTGAAAGTGAGCGGCTGAGAATACCGGTGCACCAAAGAACAACACCGCATCCATCGCAGCACGCATCTGCGTGCAGCTGCATTGCTGCACACAATGGAGTTCAGCGTGATCTCCCGATGGCGTGTTATTGACACGCTTGACGCGCTAAAAATACCTCGTCTCTGGGCCTAATGGCCGGCAGCTCCCACATCGCACCCACTTAAAAACTCACCTAGTAACTGATGCAGATAAGCAGGTGAGGGTGTGTTTGCCTCTTCCTCCACATCCTCTCATAGGAAGACTCGTGTCGTATTCCAGCGATTTTCCACCAAACAGACAATGCGCTTGCGTTTTCCCAACGACACTGGCGTTGAACGTTATTGAAGAGTGTTGGCAGTCGACTGGTCAAGGTCTCGTTGCGTTCTGGGACGGCGAGCTCAAACTGCTTCAGTTCTTCCATCTCGTGAAAGCATAAGCCTGCGGACTTTTGAAGCGTCCACTGTGAGCAATCGTCAGTCTCTCAGAACCACGTGACCGTCACTCATAGTGTATCCTGCAGGTGGATGGCTACGGTGCCTCTGAGGAGTCGTTGGTGCCTCACCCTCTCTTGCGACAAGCAACGACCGAAGGAGTACGCGTAGAACAATCGGTGGTGAAAAGTTGTCCAAGGCAGACACATGATATTCAACGTCAGCGGGCTTGTCCCTTCCCCATAGCATGTGAAGAGAAACACTCGTGGAGCCGCATGTGAAAAGCTGGGGTGCGGTTCCCGCTAAACTATGATAAGACACGCACGTGAGCGGCTAAGCTGCAACCGGTAACTACCTCGGCGCAACACGATGATGTCGCAGGTCGTCGGACCTCATAAGAAAGCAATCTTCTTCGCCGAGGCAAGCAGTGCAGATCGCCTCTTAACTTCTAGCTCGCTGCTCTTTTATTCTTCACGACACATCTAACTCTCCGTAATGGCCAACCAAACAGGAAGCAACTCGTCCGGTATGTGAAGAGGCTGCGTGATCGAGATACTAGGTCTGCATGCTGACAGCGAGACAGCACAAGACCGCCTTGCACAGGTCGCGGATCATTTGGGCGGTGTGAAGCAGTCAGGCAGGGCCTCGCTGCTTCAGAAGAATCCCGATGATGTACGTTCAGCCACCGTCGTCCGGACGCAGCGTTTCTCCAAGGCTGTGCAGTGTCAGTGGCGATACGCCCGCTCCCCACTCACGCAAGCAGAGCTTCGCATACCCTCTACTACGTTGCATGTCAACTAACGGAACTCTTCAGATCGTCATCACCGCTGCACTCCGAACTCCAATTACCAAGGGAGGAAAAGGTGGCTTCAAAGACACGGCAGCAGCAGACCTCCTCCACGGCGCTTTCAAGGCGCTCATCCAACGCTCCGGCATCGACCCCGCCCTCGTCGAAGACATCGCCGTCGGCGCCGTGCTCGCTCCCGGCGGCGGCGCCACCGAATTCCGCGCAGCAGCCCTCGCCGCGGGCTTCCCCGTCACAACCTCGGTCAAGTCGCTGAACAGACAGTGCTCCAGCGGTCTACAAGCATGCGTGGACATTGCAAACGCAATCAAGAGCGGTATGATCGAGGTCGGGATCGGTGCAGGCGCCGAGAGCATGAGCCAGCAGTATGGCCCGGGGGCGGTCACCGAGTTCAGCGAGCTGCTCGAAAATCACAAATCAGCTGCTGAATGCAAGGTGCCCATGGGCGTGCTGAGCGAGAAGATGGCCAAGGCGAAGGGCATTGCCCGCGCGGACCAGGACAAGTTTGCCGCGGCGTCTTTCCAGAAGGCGATCGAGGCGCAGAAGAAGGGACTCTTTGACGAGGAGATTGCCCCGCTGACCGTCAAGTGGACCGACCCGAAGACGGACGAGGAGAAGACGATTACGGTCAGCAAGGATGACGGCGTGCGAGAGGGCATCACCGCGGAGAGCCTGGGTAAGATCAAGCCCGCCTTCTCGAAGGACGGGTCCATCCACGCGGGCAATGCTTCGCAGATCTCAGACGGCGCGGCAGCTGTGCTGCTCATGAAGCGCAGCACCGCGCAGCGCCTCGGCCAGAAGATCATCGGCAAGTTCGTGCAGGCCTCTGTCGTTGGCGTGCCCCCGCTACTCATGGGCATCGGTCCCGCCGCCGCCATCCCCGTCGTGCTCCAGAAGACCGGGCTGAACAAGGACGAGGTCGATATCTACGAGATCAACGAGGCTTTTGCGAGCCAGTGCTTGTATTGCATCAACGACCTCGGTTTGGACCAGGCCAAGATTAATCCCAAGGGTGGAGCCATTGCTTTTGGTCATCCTCTTGGCGTCACTGGTGCGAGGCAGGTTAGCACGCTGCTGACGGAGCTGAGGCGGACTGGCAAGCAGATTGGAGTCACCAGTATGTGCATAGGAACTGGCATGGGCATGGCCGCTGTGTGGGTCGCAGAGTAAACTTCATATCGGTACAACATCTTGTGTGATTGCAAAACTGATCTCAATCTACCAAATTTCCTTGAATTGTTCCGGAAGGATCTTGACATGCCGTCGCTCCGCCCTTTTGTGCCAGCGCGCTGGACCTCACACCACGGCTACCCACGTCGAATCCGCGGCTCCGGGAGGGAGATTAAGACCCGCTCTAGATGCGCTAGCAGCCCTTGTGAATAGCGTTAAGCGTGCGAGCCGGACCAGCAGCTAGGTGGCCATCGGAGCTAATGCGTTTCCGCGGCGGCAGCCCCGAGTGGGAACTTTTACACGGGCCACGCGTCTTTGCCCGTCCAGCTTGTCGGTGCAAGACATGGCTGGGCTCTGGAACTTTTGAACACGGTCGAAACGTTAGTAGCGCATTCTGAAAGCGTGAGAGGGATACTGGCCATTTTGGTATCGTCGTGGTCGAGCAGTCCGTGCAGAGATGGAAACGTTCGCGATTCAATCGCGCTAGAGTCCGAGTAAGCCAAACTGATTTTTTTTTCTTTCTCTTGATTCACTGCTAGAATTGAAGCTTTGAGGGTAGGGTTGAGAGAAGAGTTCGTGGTATAACTCAACGCTTGCTACGTCAGCTGGTCGTGTATCAGAGCAATGTCATTGCGATTGCGGTATTGACAAATACACCACATCGCACCAGTCAACGTAGAAGGTGGATTCACGCGCTATGATCTTGGTGCTATCAAGAAACTCTCAAGCCAAAGTACAAGAAGCAACCTATCATGACGAAACCATTTCGAATCTGCGAAGAAGTCGCCGAACTTTGCTTGAATGTCTCATGAACAACAATTGCGCAACCCGTTTTGTGTCAATTGGAGTCTCCATGTGACGCCGATTACCCTTGTCCGTCAGCGGTACAACACATGTACCCATCCGAATACTTTTTCAATCAGAGCATGCATGATGCCGCTAGAGAGACGTGTGTCAGAGGTCGATCAGCAACAACCTACACTGAGACAGTAAGACCATGAACTGTCGTCCTCCGAGGATAACACTTGAAGCCTACAGCACGTTAGCATATCAATGTTAAACTTCCAAGTTGACACGCCCTACTCCCAAGAATAGATAAGTTCAAAGAGGAAAGCATCGTTCTCAGCCTTGTCTTTGTCCTCTAGAAACTGGCCGAAGTCCGAGACCCGGAACTTGTCGTCGCGGTCGAAATAATGCAAGAAGTATTTGTAATTCTTCCACTGGCTTGGCTTGATCGCTGTTCCGTCCGGAACTCGGATGTGCGGATCATGGTATGACTTTGGACAATGGCAGGCAGGCGGATTGTCATTATTTGTCAGTATGCAATCTATTTTGTAAAAAGATTGAGTGTCCTTACAAGAGGGTCGGAGTCTGAGTTACGATATTTTGCGTGGCTTGATCGTAGTTGAAGTTATGGGCTGTGTAAGGCTTGCCAGTCTTATTATTGTATTCGGTAGAGAAGATTGTATCCCAATTGTGTTTAGTGACTGTCTTAGAGCACCGTGGAGGTGGATGTTTTGGTTACTTTTGCTATAAGGAATGCTGCAATCGAGATCCAGTCACTCAGCACTCGATAGCAAGCATTGGAGGGCTTCGACGGCGAGTCATCAAAGTATCACTTTCACTCCAAGGGCTCCCAAGGATTCTTAGCATCCAGTGATTAGGGTCTCTCAAATACAAATGCCAAGTCAGTGATGCACTGCACCTGTTGCAATGCCACCAATGCGAGGGCGGTACGATTGGAGCCAGTCAACGCAACGGGATCAGCTGATGTGACTTCTGGAGCAAGCAACTTGAAGTACTTTGGGATTGAGAACTTGAGTGTGATCTTGCTCAGTGAGTTCCACACCGGAATATTCGGGCACTCAAGCACACCATGAAATGTCGAGCAGGACCGAAAGATTTTCCCCGTGCCAGACCATCCAGCGCTCAGGGCTTCTTCCAGCACTTGCATGCTAACCCGGAAGACGGCGTAGTTCGGGTGCGGAAACTCCTTCTTGATGTCCAGCATTTTGTATTATGCACAGTCACTCATGCGGCGGACGCACTCTTTGGACTCTGGGTGGTAGCTCAGAGAACCGAGCACTACACGTTATGCTTGGATGCAGGGGTCGTGGCGAGTTTTCGGACGTATATCGCCTCCGGGGATCCAGAGAAAGATAAGGCGCCGGAGCTCAGCCGGTAAGACCATCAATTGGAAGGTCTTTCCATTCTTCTTCCATCAGATCTGCTGCTTCTAAGAGACATGCAGGAAGCAACACAAAGTCCACTCAGTCGCCCATCGAGTCAGGAGTTGCCTCAGAGGCTCTTTGTTCTGATAATGGTCCCACTGAACCATGATGCGGTCCCGCGTTATTTCAACATTGCGCTTGCGCTCCTTGCTCGTGATTATAATGGAACGTGGAAACTCCTGGCCGCCATACTCGATGGCGTATAGTTTGACTTCAGCAGTGAACGGCCATGGAGATATCAGCATATCAAGTACGCAAGCCACGACACTGACAAACACCGAGCAAGGAAGAATAGTTCGATATGTCAGTGCTATTGCATTGGAGCAAATCGAGAGAGGGAGATATACCTGCAATTCGGAACACATCTGTAGACGAGACTTGACATTTGCTCGGAGAAAATTAAAATGCGGAAAGCGGATCAAGCGAATTGGTTTGCATTGAAAGCTCGATCGACACGGAGCCTCACACAGCTTCTGAGTAGACATTTGGCAGAGGCAAATAACACTACGACCTTGAGCTTCACTGTACGAAGTATGTCTTTTTAGTGCGAACGAGCGAACGCGTTAACAATCTTTGTGATTCTGGTATCCTATATATTCCCGGTACTGCATTTTTCCGTGCCTGACAATAGATCGCGGTGAGTCTACAGTTGACCATTAGACAAGAATCCTTAAGCAAGATAATTGTCTCAGGTGCTGCGCTTGAGAATCCTACAGAGACCTGGTCGTACATGTTGCCGCAGATTGCAAAAGCTCGCGAAAAGTCAAATGTTAATGTTCACACTTTTGTCGTGTCAACAGCGATTCGCTAGCATTGCCGTCTCTGAGCCCGTAAAAAGGCTCCTGGTAGTGTTTCGTAGGAGCTGTGACAAGACCTTCATTCGATTGTATAGATGTGGCATCTTGACCAATAGACAATCGCTGCAAAATCGAGATTCCAATGCCGATCGAGCTGCATCGAGGTAACTGGACTGAGCGTGTCGATGCTTGCGACGTTTTTTTTATGCAACTTGTGTGCCCAGCCTCTCGCGCTAAGTTAGTACATGTGAATGTATATATCTATTCCCTTGGCCCCATCTTCTCGAAATTGACTCCCTTGAAGCTTGGGTCCTGAGAGCCCGAGTCAACGAAAATATCCAATCTTTGAGCTTTGGCCCAACATACGTACGTGCCTCAGTACGTTCGGGCGCAACGACAAGTAAGCTCACAAGTATTTAACAAGTGTGACGCCAGGGGACCGACGGTCGTCAGTGTATTCAAATGTGACAGTAAGTCAACAAGCTCTGAGCAAACAGGAGAAGCTGTGTATGTTCTGTGCCGCCATGTTGCTTCGGCAAAGCAGGTTTGATAGCATAGGTTGGAGCAGAGCGATAGGGAAACAACGGGTTTGGAGGGAAAGGGCAAGCTTAACATTTTCAACAAGCAGGGGGAATCTATAGAACCCGCATCACCATCGCGCCCAACCTCGAACAGCGAGACTATACACAGGAAACGGCCCAAGCTATGCACAAATACCACCCATATATCGCATATGCCCACGTATTCCCCCTTCCAACCACCAACCTCCTCCTAATACCACCCACCACGTAATCATAAAGATACCAGATAAGTATCCTTCCTTATCCATTCCCAGGCCCACCCCCAAAGAAAAACCCATCAAACAGATCCAACCCATTTCCATCACTCCAATCATGCGTCCCATCCCCGAACCCCATGCCAAAGCCCAGATCCTGCAGCGGCCCCGCGGCATCCGTGACGTTAGCGCCACTGCTCGCCCCCTGTACGGGGAACGAATCGAGGAAGTCGAGGTCGTTGAAGGTACCCAGGTCAGGATATGTCGCCGTGATGTTCTGTGCGAACGCATTGTAGGGGAGCTGGTTCGAGAGCTGGTAAGGTGAGGTCATGGGGTTGGGGTTAGGTGTGTGCGACATTAGTGGGGAGATTGTTGTTGTCGAGGATGTGGGTGTGTAGGACTGTTGGTGCTGCGGGGAGGGGAGATTCTGGTGCGGGTATGAGTAGGTTTGTTGCTGTTGTTGGTGATGATGCGAGCGCATCTGTGGAGAGATTTTCAGGTCGGCTGTGAAAGGCTGCATTTGCTGGTGTTCCTGTTTCACCGATTGGGGTGGTGGTGGCGGGCGCATGCTACCCAGCTGGTTTGATATACGGCCGAATGAACGTCGGTCCGTTTCATCTTCCGAGAACAGCTCTTTGAGGTTCATATCGAAGCGGGGTACAGGACGGCGGGCTTGCTGGAAATACCCTGTCGGCTGATGGCCTGACATTTCCGTGTCCGCATCAGATGCAGGTGGGTATGCTGTGTTAGGCGATGTAGCCGGTCCTCTATGGTGGCGCAGTGCTTGAGGCCCAAAGCCTGTTGTTGACATGCACATCTGAATGGTCGCTTTGCTCATGCGATCGAAAGCGTCACGGCATGCTTCTGCAGGTGGGCACTTTTCGATCAAGTCGCCAAGCACGGATGTGGCGGCTAGCACGGTAAAGTCGACATCATCAAGAGACTGTTGAGTGTAGATCGTCAGTACAAGCCGTGATGCAAGTAGGTGCCACAGCAGTGGGATGCAGACTTACTAAGAGACTTCGCACAGCAGGCGAGTGCCACACAGCATACAGGAATGATATCCCTGAACAAGTTAGCCCAAGTAACGCAAGGATAGTGACAGGACTTGCCAGCCATGAATAGATGATGTGTGGCCAAAAACGTGTAGTTGACTAAGCGCACGCGATGTAACTGCCGATATAGTTTGAGGACTTTTTGCCCGGCTTCCGCAACCTTCAAGAAGACAAGCTCCTCGTCTTCCCTCTCGTCGAGACTTATCACTGATGGGCTTCCCACCTCACTGTTGGCGCTGCCAAGTTCACCTGCGAGCCCTGTTGGAACCACCAAACTTTGCCGGTACAACATGATGATGGCCTGCCAGTAGTTGAGTTCCAAAAAGAGCGGAGAAAACTGCACGCCGGCATCCTGCTGGGTCGGCGCCGAGTCTTTCCATTCCAAGAGGCGCCTATCGATGTCGACACGCCAGCTTCGAAACGAGCTAAAGTTGGCCAAGAACGGCGATGGGAGCTTCGTGTGCATGTACTGATTAGCCTGGTTTGTCCCGTTCGCCCTTGCTTGTTGGGCTTGCCGATGTTGTAGCACTTGGAGTATCTCGGACTGGAGCAACCTGAGCCGGAAATAGTGATACGCCACGACCTTGTAGCTGGAACCTCGCAAATGTTCGGGCGGATCTAAGAACCCCTCCTTGGTAATGTATCGATCATCGAGAATGGATGGGAACTCCGTTGTGACAACCTGGTCAGTGATACCGAAGGGCCGTCCGACGCAAGTACTGACAAGTCTGTCGAAAGAATAGACGCACCACCAGAGCCTTCGTCGGAGGTCACGAACCCACTCTCTGCGACCACGCTCCTTGGCATCAATCTTCCCAGCGGTTGCACCCGCAGTTGCATCTTCTTCCTCTTTCACTTCCGCTTTTCCGACAACTTGGTCCTCCGACGCTGAGCCGTCAATCCCCACCCCGTCTTCGTAATGTAACCCAAGATCGACACCTAACCGAACGGCAACCCCGACAATATACCACAGACCTGGCGCAACAGGTCGCAGCAGCGCAAATCCTGCAAGAAGTAACACGGCCTGCAATTCTTCCAAGCCCCCTCCAAAACCGTCGGGTCGTTCCGCGGCGGGTGTACTGCCAAGGAAATTCTCCAAGTGTGTTATAGCGGAAGCGTGATACTCCTCGGGTTGATGCTGTTGGCCTGCAAGTCGCCGCTTCTTGTTTGAGGGTGGCGACATTGGCTTGGATTTTGTTGGCGATGTTGCACCGTCCGATGTCGGCGATTCACCAGAGTCGGAGCTCCCCATGATAATGCCGGCACCGATAGCGAAGACGATATTGAGCATGTATGATTCGCGTGATGTTCTCTGCCCTCCGCCCGATGCGTATACACGCTCGAAGAGCTCCATGAACTCGCCACGATGCAGGATGGGAATCTGCGGATTTGCATGTTCGAAGTAGAGGTCGACCAACCGAGCGCCGAGGTCGCGTTCGGGGAAGGGCGCCTGTTGAAAGGTTGGTTTGGTGTGCAGCCCAAAGAAGCTGTCCCGCATGGAGGTGCCGCCATCTGCTACGTTTGTGGGCAATTGTTTACTGCCTCTTTGACTCCCTCGCTCAGAAGATGATCCGGAAACGGAGCTCTTGACAGCCGCGAACACGACCCTGGCAAAGGATATGCCGGAGGTTGATCCCAGGAAGCGGGGATCGCTTGCGCCCTGCACCGACACCATGCCGATGTTGGACACCAGCTTGGTGAGCTTCTCGCGATCATTGCGATCCTGTTCTTCCTTTGTGAGGCCCGTGTGCGTGGTTGGCGCCCCATTGTGGTGTTTCGGTGCGCCGGCGGCGGATGGGGGTCGTGACGCAGACCCGTTGGCCGGCTGAAAGCTGGGGTTGAATTGCTCGGCGTCGGCGTATGCGATCGAGTTGTCCTGCAGCAGCGACTCCAGATACGCGACTCGCGTCTCCAGATAGTAGACGTAGCTGGGACAGATTAGCCTGCGGGGGCCAGAGAGAGCACGGCGGCGGGCTGGCTCAGTTCCCGCGCAGTTGGCACGAGAGGCGGGCGACGCACCTTCGAGGGATCTCGCGTTTGGTGATGGGGTCGTAGCCAACGCATTTCTGGCTCGCCTTGTCGCAAGAGGCACAGGACGGCAGGCGCTGGTCGCAGCGGTTCTTCCTCAGGCGGCATCTGCACACAGCACACGTAAGCGGCGCGTCCCCTTTCGCAGTGCACGCAATGTCACGGCTGCGATGGGCACGAGGGGCAGCACAGACCTGTTGCAGGCAGAGACGTTGCGGAAGGACGAGGCGGGCGACGCGGTCTGGGCGGGCGACGCGGGCTTCGCCGTCGCTGCGGCTTCGAGAGGCGAGGCAGCGTCCCCGTCGTGAGAAGACTCATCGTGCGCGCGCTTGAGGCCCGTCATCAGGGCGCATCGCAGGGCTCGCGGGCGCTACTCCAGGTCTCGCGGTCGGCGACGCTCAGGTAGCTAGCCCCGCACCGCACATGCACTCTCAAGGCCGGAGGAGTAAGCGACGACGACGGGGGTGCAGCGAACGCGCGGCGTGGAGGAGCAGGACGCGGGATGCTTCCATCTGCGCGGCCACGGGCAACGAGAAGGCAGTGTGGGGAGGAGGCTAGTGGTGGCTGCATCTCTTATCAGCGACCATGTTCGCACACGGCGGAGGGGCGGAAAAGCCGAGGCATCCCGAGCTGCGCGATACAGACCCCAAGGCGACATCCCACTCAGCCTGCCATGGGGGTCGACTTCGCGCGTCCAGGCCAGGTGACGTCCTGCTCCCTGCCGGCGCACGACGGAACGCCGCGGCTCGTCCAGTCCCGCCGTGCCCAGCTCAGCGCCGCCCCAGGCTCGAGTCTGCCCCCACGGGCGCGTCCCCAAGCAACACATTCACTGCACAAATGCACAGCGAACCGGTGTGTTCGCCCCATGCCTCGTGCGGGAACACTGACTCGCACCGTGGCTCCCTGCAACCCAGCACACCGATCAGAAGTTGCCGACACCATGGGACGGCTCTTTGGCCCTCTCCTCGCGAAATAAGCGAAGATATGCTCCCCAAAGTGCGCCAGCCCAGGTACATGATCCTTCAGAGCCTCGAAAGCCTCACTTCATCTCACCGTGACTTGCTGTCAGATTCCTTTGCGAGTCATGTTGTGCTCGCCCTCCGACTGTTTCCCCAACCTGTCACAGGACCCTGCAGTGAACGTCACGACCAAGCTCGCATGTCGTAATAAATATGAACGAGGCATAGCATTGCCCTGGAGCGATCCTTCTATCTAAAAACAGAACTGGACTGAACCAACTGCCCTGGGGGTATTGTAGATCCTTCTTTTCATGCCAACGCCGGGCTTGCTTCCGTGAGCTGCCGATTCTTGTCTATCGCCTGAGATCCCTCTAGTAAATGCTGTCCCGCAGAATTCCGCCCAGATCCGTACCCTGTTTTTACAAAATTGCCCCCTGTAGGAAAAACGCCGGGCCCAGAGGCCTATCCCTTCTAGTTGAAACTGAACAATGACATTGGTGCTGGTATTAATATCCGGTACTTGGTAATGAAAGCATAAACGCCTGTGCTAAATAGTGCGAGATGCAAAGAGGTGTCGTCGTCGTGCGTCGTCGTGTGCCGCTACTTGGGCAGCCGTTCTTCAGCCTCGCCGTCCAGCGTGAGAGTGAGAACCGAGTCGGTGTCAGAGGTGCCGAAACCAGCTTCTTCGTCGTCCGAGGTGCTCGAGTATTGCGTGTTCTTGCGCTTCTCCTGCATCGCAAATGCAGGAGCCCAGCCAATCATGGCAACACCTGCGATGGTCCACCACGCCAGACCTGACATGCCAATCTGTACACCGACCGAGTCAACTGCGCCCGATACCGTGGGACCAAAACCCCTCATCACGCTGGCAGACGCAGCCGCAGCGCCGTTGAGGGTGCCGAGAACTTTCTTGGACGGAGAGGCATTGGCAAGCATGATGGCCAAGGATGGGTAGGAGAGTGCCTGAGCCGTCACCTTCCACACAAGGAGCAACACGATGCCGGGGATACGCATGCTCTTCGGTAGAAGCGCAAGGTAGGGTGCCATGATGTACAGAAATGGGTAGAGCGCAATGGTCAACCAGAATGTTCGTAGGCTTCCGAGTTTCTTGCTGATCCAGGGGAAAATGATGAGCTGGGCAAACATCTGCAGGACACCTTGGATGCTGAGAATAAGACCGTTCGTCTGCGTCGACAAGTGGAATCCGCCAGTGAAGTAGAATGGCAGGTTGCGGTCTTCCCCTCTTGATTCGTCTCGGGACATAAGGATTGGTAGGAGCTGCTCCAACGATATCGTGTGGCTGCAAAGAAAGTCAGTTGACGCTTCAGCCAATCGGAGTTTCACTCACAATGCGAGTATGCCGTAGCACACAATGTTCAGACAGGTTTGCATCGTAAACGCGTCACGGACAGTGGGCGCGCGTACAACCTCCTTCTCGAGCGAGAAAGGAGGCGGTTCACAAATGGATGATCGTGAGCTGCACAACGTCGGCGAGCTGTCAGTGCTCCTGTACGCCGTTGCGTCGTCATCTCCCAACATGGCGCTCATCTCGTCCAAAGATGCATCCTTGTCGCTCAAGGGCTCGTATGCAGGTTGTCCCCACACTTTGCGGAGAAGCCACTGGCCCAGCTCGGTACCGCGGTCATGGTCGTACTTGCGATCCTCGTGGGTCTCTTCGAGGAATAGGAAGCCCACGGTAAGTCCAAACGCAACTACTGCTGTGCAGACAAGGTTCGGAAGCAGGTACGGGAACGTCTCGAAAATGGTGCCTTCGAACCAGGCAGGAAGAGACAGGGCGGGACGAGCGAGAATTCCGCCGAGCGATGCGCCGACAATGGTGCTACAGAAGAGCGGTCAGTGTTGCGTCCCAATTTCTCGTTCAGGGGAAACACGTACCCAAGGCACCAGACAGAAGGCATTATCGAATACGCGCGCGCTGTGCACCAGAGTCAGCGCGCCATCCCAGATCGCCGAAACAATAAACTTACGCTGGTGCTTCTCCACCGTTACCAGTTCTGCGACGGTAGTCTGAAGAACGCCGATGTTCCTGCATCCGCGTTAGCGAGCGCTTACGGCACGCGATCCCGCGAAATGACCTCACCCATTGAGTGCTCCGCCCAATGCCCGCGCAAGCATGGCAACGGGCAGCGATTGTGCGAAGCCAAACAGAAGCATGCTCAAGCCGGTTCCGAACAGCCCGCCAAGGAGAACCTTCTTGCGCCCGATCCGATCGCTGAGCCGGCCCCAGAAGATGCCGCTCATGCACTCCATGAATGCGAAAGCTGAAGTGATCATGCCGACATACATGGAGACCTTGCTCTCATCGTCTGTGATTTTGAAGTCTTTGACCATGTAGTAGGCGTACGGGAAGATGGACATGAATGCAATTGGCTCGCATATCCGGCACAGGGCTATGGACATGTTAGGATGTATTATTGGAGCAAAGCGAATGCAAACTTGCCCAGTATCGCCAATTGCCTATAAGGAAATGGTGTGTTGTCTGGGGAATGGGTAGAGACCCCGCCATGGCGAGCCATTGTGTTTGTGTAGACGCTGTAGGGCGACGGAGGTGGTGAGGTAGGAGAGGGGCGCAAGGGCTAAGGATAGGTATGAAGCAGTTGAAGAGACCAGCGATACATATGCAATGTGTCAGGCGACGACACTAGTGCTTGGGGTGTTTAGAAGGGGTCAGTGTGTTATGAGGCGGGTGTCAGAAGTTATATACGACAAGAGGAAGATTTAAGTGGCGCTGTGTGAGCGGGTAGACCGCTGCTAGGGACAAGGATACCAGCAGCGGGGAGGAAACGGGGAAGCAGGCGGTGATTGTTGTGGAAGTGGATACGTCGTAATGGGCGGATAGGAACAGCGGGAGGACCAGCACATGTAATCGAGCGCGGAACTGCGCCTGGGACAAAGCATGGTCATAATCGTGTCAGTAGGGCGCCAGAAAAGTTGTGCTGGCACTCGACCAGTCCAATACCACCGTACATGGCTTTGTGACTCCAAGCCAACGGAATGCGCGCCTGTGAGCCCGAGATGAGGCAAGACTGGGCTCGCTGCCCCTGAACGTGGGCCAGGGCCATGGAAGCTTCTTAGCACACAGGGCCGGGGCCGGCTTGAGCGGAACCAAGGCATTGGAGGTGCTACGGGCAACCGAGTAAGGTGGACCAGGGTAGCAAGTGTGAGCGTTGAGCGACGAAGTGGCATGACAGAACTCGCGAAGAGAAGATCACCACGCACGTCCCGGCAAAGCATGTAGGCTGGGACTAGTCAAAACCCGCGGAAGCGGACAGGTTCCTAGGCTGCAGCAGGCCCATCAGCGCACCACGCATCATGCAAGGGTTCCCTGCCGCTACCTGACAAAGACTGAACGTCGTGCCGACCGTCTCTGGCCGCTCTGAAGCCGCAACCGGAGACGGAAGCTATTTCAGCTTCCCCGGGGGCAAACATGAATTCTCACGGTCCGACGGCCTTTATTCGCTCCTCGACTAGACCACCGGCGGCGTTGCAGCTGGCTCAGGGGCAACCACCAGTGCGCAGGATCATCGAAATCTTTGACAGCGAGCGAGTCAGAGCGCGGAGCAGTCGGCTTATTCTTTTTTTATTAAGAAACATGCCCCGCGAATCGGTTCGGGATCATGCTGCCTCTTGGGTGGTGACAGCAGAGGGGGCGCGGCAGCATACAAAATGGCGGTGTATACCAACCTGTCGACTCGACGACTGTGCCCAACGACGGCTGCCGGCAACCCCGCGGCATGTTGTTATGCATCGTGATGTGACAGATGACCATGGAGGATAGCTTCGCCGGTCGCGACGCGAGTCGCGCTCCTGTCAGCCAACGTGGGAGGATTCAGAACCTCTCGTGTCGTCTCGCCGCCCTGATTTGCGTCTTATCCACGCACGCGGTCAGCGTCGTCCGCAGGCAGTCTGCCCTGTCGCGTTGTCGTAGCCACCAGGGCGGACACGGCCACGGCTTGCCCATCGTGCCGAGCCGTCATCAGCGACCACGACTCCATGATGCGGCCCACGATAGCATCAGCTGACAGGTGCGCGTTGGCTGTGTGCGGCGGCGCTGGACTTGTCGCCTGGGTTGCGGGCGGCTCGTCATCGCGGGGCCCGGAAGGTCTTCCGCCGCGTGTCGCAAGACGGTCGCGACCAGCTCTCAAGGAGAGTTTGCGCGGCGAGACAGACCAAAGTGGTAAGCATAACGGCTGTTTGGCAGCGAGTGGAGCCGGCAGTGCGGCGGTGTGGACGTAAGGCTGGCTGTTGCAGGGCAGGACCGGGGTTGCTTGCAGGGCCACGCGAGATTGACACGATGCACAGGGGTAGCGGGCTAGCGTCGAAGAAACTGAGACGGCCAGTGTTCTTAGCGGCTTCTGGACTCGAAACCACGACGCCAGGCCCGCGGTCCTCGCTGTGTGATTGCTGCCAGAATCCTCCGACGGGCGCAGCGCTAATCGTGACGCTGGTCGACTGCTCAGCACGCGTGCGAGGGCAAGCACGGCCGGCCTGCCACGAAACGGACGCTGGGGGCTGGGCTGGCCGGGCGTTCGCCGCGCTCCCCAGCACCGCACCGTGACCAGCCCGCGACACGCTGGAGGACCTCCACCTGGGCAGGGGAGCCGCCCGCGCCCCGACGTCTCGACGATGGCAGGTGACCTCACTCCAGACCCGAGTCGGCGGGCCCGCCATTCCGAGTCGTTGGCTCGTGTGGATTGCGGACGTCACCAAGCGCTCCTGCGAGTGCGCCAGCTCTTCACGAGCCACGTGACTGAATTTCGGCCACTGCCCAGCCGTTGCACCTGTGCGCGGAAGGTCGCTTGCCATGTTGCTTCTTCGGGCGCTCGTTTCATTTGACCATTCGCACCCGCGCACGTCGAGTGCGGCGAGTTACACGGCGTGTGTTGCGTGCAAGCGGACCAGGACTATCGCAACCGGCCCTGGCACAAATGTCCCCAGCTCGCTGTTGCAAGTCTCAATAGCGCTCAACCAAGGCGCAGGACCTCGCCTGTAGCCTGCATTTGAGGATACATCACTTTTTTTGGTGCCACACAGCAGCGCTGTGGCGATTGGCGCGCGCCATGACACAGCAGATTGTCGAGCCTGTTGGCAGATTGCTCATCTAGTTCCTGCAGCCACGGTGCAGGTAGCCTTGCTGCGACGGGAGCCCAACATGGAAGCGACCGGTAGACAAGCGCCGTTCCTGGTATCGGGCGCGGTGCATCGTTTCGATTATCGTGAAAGACGGTGTCTGCAAGTGACCGACTGACCAGAAACCAGGCTTCGACGACAGGGCGCCTCCATCATGGTTCCGGTGAGACGAGCGTCTTCTCCACGGGCGTGCTGCCACGTCGTCGAGCTAGCAAGGCGTACTGTACGCAGATGCCCGACGGTGGTGAGCGCCTGAGTCTTGGACAGATCTCACGTAGATGGGAAACTTGGACAACTCTACACCGGCGTGGGGACGCTGGTGGTGTGCGATGCGACTGGCCCGAAGACGCGCCAAGCCGATCTGCAAGCTAACGCAGCGGGGATAGGCGCAACCCATCCCACACTCCCTCACCGCTAGCATCTCTCGACACCGCTGGCATCATGTCTCTACCCGTATCGTCACCAGCGCTCATCTCCTTCCGGCGGCAGCAGCTGCTTGTCGAGTTGTGAGTTGCAACGTTGGCATTCTGCGCTGGCGCCTAACAGTGCACAGCTCCAGTCTGCGACATGCCCAACTCGACGGTGTCTTCGTGAGCATCACGCCCGGCGACCCTACCTTGTGGGTCGGCGTCATCTTTGTGCGAAAAGGTACTTGATATCTGCCCGGCCAGTCGGCCCCATGTCGCTGTCTTCGCCATCCAACCCATCGGCAAATGTTCACCATGCACAGGGCCCTATGCTCCCGCAGTGCTGCGTTTTCAAATCTCATTTCCGCCCAACTACCCTTCTTTGCCCCCCCTCGTGACCTTCTCAACCGATGTTTTTCACCCACTGCTCACGCCACTCACCACGTATACGTACACCACCGGATCGTCAGACACAGACACTGTGAGTGCAACTGACGAAGAACGACTCCCTCCCGGTGGCTTCAGTCTTCGACACGGCTTCCCGCAGTGGTTCGGACGCGCACGGCGGTCCGCAGCAAGTTCCCGCAATGTAAGCGGGTCGGGCCTAGGTACGCCCGCGCAAAGTTACACGCCTGTACAGTCAGACGGCAGAGACGGCGCCCCATCCCCGTTGGATCTGACTGGCCTTGCCGCAAAGCCTGTGTCTATGGTGGGGGTACTAGACTACATTCGTAGCACCTTCAGTGAAGAGCAGGTACTTGACTCAATCGCAATTGAAGCAGCAGCAAACCCCAGCGCGTACCATGCTTGGCGCGCCTACCGCGCATCTGCGCCACAGACCCAGCTTTCGTCGCCTACGTCAACCACAGCGGACTCTCAAGGGAGCTCGCAAGGACGGGCAACTGGAGGTTCTACACTGGTCAGGAATCGTCGACCCGGAGAGTGGAACTGGGAGGGTGTGTGGGAGGAACGCGTTAGGAAAGCCGTCAGAGCCAGCCTTTCAGAGCCTGTCCTCTTTGGCGGAGCAGCAAGCGAAGATATTGTTTGTCAATCTCTCACCGTGTGATGATCAAATAGCGCTGACGTGACGACAGATTCGCTTCCGCAACAGCGACGAAGAGTCTGCGGTGAGAATCCAAAGGCAGCTGGAGGCGGTTGCTTCAAGGACGGTAGAATTATAGATACGAGCAGGCAGCGATCAAGCTCTGTGTGCTACAAAGGCTCTGTGCAACACCGATATCTACAATGCTTGTCTCGGGGTGACAAGAGTGCTCTGAGAGCGATCCGATTATCGGTCAATGCATGATACCCCAGAAGGAACGATTTATGAGTGCACATTGGGTATGGGCGGGAATAGGAAGGCACGGTGAGTTCCGAGTAGCTACCCACTTTCAGCCTCCTAAGCGTAGTTTCCTGATGAATGTCTGCACACATTGACAAGTTCGCCCTATTCCGATCCCCATCTTAACAGTGTTTCCTTTCGATCTACCATTTTCATACCGCAATGGTTTAACTTGCAGCGCGGCGTCGTCTTGTTCTCATTACTGCGTGTCATCGTCATCCCTATCTCGGAACATTCTTCGTGGTAACGCTCTGTGCATGCTTTACGGTCTCTGGTATATCTGGCGACGGCACAACGGCGGGACATCAATCGAGCGTCGAGACAGGACTAATTCTGGCTGTATAGCCGTAGCGCTACGCTTGACTCATCGGCTGTCTGGCGTGAGCTTGAGTGAAGGGGCTTTGAGGCCGTTTGATTGGAACCCGCCAGGCAATGCGTGAAGGCATGGCTTCGAAACAATCAGTTGTTGTGTTGCCGCCAGTTACCAACCCCAACCTCTTCCCCTCACCTCTGCACATCCGAAAAAAGCCGCGCAGAGCGACCTTTTATCGCCGCATCATCCATAAGTCACTCTACAAGCTCCAGGATGAAGCCGTGTACGGTCCTCTAGACGACATCATCACCGAGATAACAAGCGACATTTGGGCGTCACCGTCTGAGTGGAATCTTGATTCAACGCTACGTGGGCTGGCGGAGCCGCTTGGAAAGTACTTCGAGGGACACAATCCACTGAAAGCAGCGTCAACTTGTACTGTCAGTACGGTGATGCCACTCCCTGTCAGTACGGTGATGCCACTCCCTGTCAGCCGTATTCCCAGCAATCAACCTCTGACGATACGGAAAAACAGGAGTAGCAGATCAACAGCATCGGAATCAAGTGCGACCTACTCCATCATGGCCATTTCGCGAAGTAGCAATGGCAACGAAGCCTCCGACTCTAGTAAGGTATGTGCCAACTTGACCTCGCCGCCCACACCGTGGGCGCAGGTGGACGCGCTCTCACGCCCTGAGCCTGAGCCAACCTCATTCAACCTAACGATCTGTCCGGCCCAAACTCCCGCGCAACAGGCTCTCGAGGAAGTGCAACATGCTGAAGAACCAAAATTGGCGAAGCGGCGCTCGTCCCGCGCTCGTCTATTCCCTGGTGGTCTCACTCGACTTCTGCGATCAAGCAGTGACGCGAAAGCTGCCGAGCTGCCGACTTGCGCGGAAGACTGCAATAGTGACGGTGGCAATAATTCGGGGCTTCCCAGCACTGATGCTTCTAAGTGAGTTTTACACCAAGACGCCCCTATCTGTTGCCGACTTAATACGTAGCAGCGATGCCAGCATAAGTTGCATGATCAAGCAGGTAGCGCGGGGACTTCCCTCGCCGCTAGGGAACCGACATGACATGGACGTGATCGAGGCTCACGAAGCTCCTCGAATGCCGTTAACTCTGAAGACAACCATCAACGTCTTGTCGGAGATAAAAGTTTTTGGGCCAGAACAGAGTCAAGAGTTCTGGGCGAGCATCGAAATCGAGGGGGTACTACACAATCGTCGTAGACTTGTGGACTCGAATATCGATGTTGTCTTCGTTGTGGACAACGGATACTATGTCAGTAAAGACAGCCTCGCGCGTGCCCTCGAAGCAGCTGCTGGAGGGCTTCACCAGCTTGATCGCGGTGATCGTGTTGCTCTTTACACTACCCACTGCACGCATGGCTCAGTGGCGAGCACGGTTCCAGACAAACTACTTCCGTTACGTCCAGTATGTTCAGCAACTGAGGAGATTTTCCGCCATTTGACCCTGGACATTGAGAAGTGCGGCACTCAAGCCTGGCATCCGCCGCGTCCAACTCCACCTATGTCCAACGTCATTTTGGCGATCGCAAAGTCCTTGGACAAGGAATTGCCAAAGCACGAGCGCTGTCATGTAATCATTTTGTCTCCGGTCGTTGACGTACTGCATACCGTATCAGACACACTCCCGAACATGTATGTCCACCAGATCAACTCTGCCGTGCTACCGTTCATTCGAAACGAGGAGCATAGGGAGACGTGTTGTAGGAACGTCTTTGTGAGCAATTGGACTCATTACCAATCAATCCCTGGCCGCATCAAGCAGATCATTCTTCAAGCACGCTCCGAATGTCCAGTCGAAAATATCAAAGATATACATATAGACCTTCGGCCAAAAAGCGGCTGTGAGGTACTTGAGATTGACGGTCCTACTACAATGAGTACTCTTCGATCTGGACAAGCCTTTTGCTTTCTTGTCCGTCTTCGTGTCGCACCGGCACAGACGCAAGAGCTTTGTGAATCCCCTGAGGATCCACTTCTGCAGCATAGCTTGGAAGCCACGAACTTGCGACAAGAAATATACGCAACCAAAAAGCTTGATGCTAAGCTCGCCCATCTCGTCTCAGTCCAGATCTTCTACAAGAGCAACTTGAATCCTCCAGGTACTTGGTCATACACCGAAGCTCCCTTGGTCGCTGTTGCAAAGCTCGGTAGGCTAGCGCCTCCACACGATCTCGGGTTGGATGTCTTCAAACGCCGTGTTTTCCATAACCTCAAGAGCCTCGACAATGAAGCGGCAAGGAAACAAGCGGAGAACCTAGCTATGGGCATTCCCGATGACCGTGATGACTTGAAGCAAGTCGTCCATTGCATGGCGAAAGAATTACATTGGCATAACGCAGTCCTTGAGTATGAGGCTTTGTCTCGGCAGAAGCTACCTTCGTGTACTGGGCCAATAGGTAAAGACCTTGTGATCCATACAGACTAAGATGACACTAATTCATTGATCACGTAGAGATCGCGTCAGCCGAGCATCACGGGCATATCCAGGCAATGCTGGATGCGCTGATGGACAAACGCAAAGGCATGGCTGCCATCTGATGGAGACGCTTTGGGTTTCCGAGTTGGCCGGTTCCTTTGATTGGTGTACAAGAACTCTGGTTTTCAGCGAGAGTAGCTTTGGTACGCTTGGTTACGATAATGTATTAATCACATCTCCACGCTTCCCCATGGAAGATGTACACCAGCTCCAAAACAAGCCTTTTCAACTTGCGAAGTGCTGTACGCTCACTTTGGGATAGGCGGTAGCATTCCCAGTTCCACAAACTCACCCAGCACTTCCTTGATACTCTCACTCGTGTCAACAAACCCATGCCAACCCATCTTCCGCGACTTGTTCATACTCAGATCCAGCGACCCGCCCAGCAAACTCCCATCCGCAAACGCAAATATGCGGTCGACGTCCATATCCTCCAGTTTCTGTGCATTCTTCAGGCCATGCTGCTCGATGATCTCCGCCCACGCCTTCTGCACGTGCGGCTGTCGCGCCCAGCTCGTCAGCGTGAAGCGCACATGGTGCGTCGCCGGCGGCCCGAACCCCCTCGGCGGCGGATCGTGCGGGGTCGTGATAGCAGTGTAGTCCTTTGGCTCCATTGACGGCCGGCCACAAGGAACGCCGTACCAGCCCGCCATCTTCTCCCAGAACGTGCCCCACGCGAAAGGGGAGGAGTCCGCAGCATTGAGCTTCTCGTTCTTCGCCTGCGGTGTCAAAACAGCCCATTCCTCGAGGTACGCGTTCAGCATGCTGGAGGACCCCACGTGGGTTGCTTCCCAGGCCTTGAGGTCGCTAGGGAACTCGAGCGTGTCGTCTAGGTGCGCGGTCACGGAGGCGTAGATGCCCAAGGGATAGACGAGGTTCATGGCTGCGTCGGGCACGGCGCCGACGATGTAGCTCGGCATGACGACATTCCATTCTACGCCGTGGATGCGGCAGTACTCCCAGAGGAAGTCTTCCTGTGGATAGTAGAAGTTTGGCTCGAGGGTGACGCGGGGGTGGTGCTCTTCTTGCGGGGTGGCGCTGGGGCCGAGGTGGACTCCGTAGTTTTTGGCGCCAGTCTGTAGCATGATGCGTTTTGGGGTGATGTTCGCGAGGGGGAGGGCGGAGAGGAAATTTTCAAGAAGTGCCACTGTGGGTTGTTAGCTGTGTGATCTGTAGTGGGAAGGGAGACATGGAGGATGAGACGTACGATTTACCCTACACATCTCCTCGGCATCGCTCCAGAGTCCACCTCCTTCCTTGGGCTTGACTTGCACATAGCTGTAGAAGAAGACATAGTCCGCGGTTACGCCCTTCTCCTTCAGCACTTTTGCAATTTCTTCTTTGTCTTTGAGAAAGTCTAGGGAGATGTGTTCGGCGTTGCTGGGCAGTCCTAAGTTCATCTATCAGTATATCGATCACGTCCTTTACCATACTTGGAGAGAGGGGTATTGCTCACCGTCTGGAATTGCAGGCGGTCTGCGACTTAAACAATATATCTTAGACCAGCGCTCCGGATCCTGCGCCAGCGCACGCAGCATGTAATACCCAGAGATGCCATTCGCGCCAGTAATTATGGCCGTGAGGCCCTTGACAGATGCATCGTAGACGGGGAGGCCGTGATAGATGCCGCGGGATTGAACGGTTTGCTGATGTAAAGGCATGGTGGGTCAGACCTTGGACTGGTGATAATCATCCACTTTTGAAGATCCTTTGCTGTACTCAGGTGGGGGTTGGGCAGTGAGGGCTACCTCGGTTCATCGTGGCACATCATGACGTACTGCGGGGTTCTTGAGCGCTGACATGGGAGCACTGAGACGGGGGAGGTGGAAGTGCGGAGATAGTGTGGGGAAATTGGCGCGGGAACTACCTATGCGTAGACGGGTACTAGGACAGGTTGGGTATGCGACGCAGCTCGGCTCGGTTAGGGTGTGGTTCTGTTATCATTACATATATCTAATTAAACGATCTTTTTGTTCATCGACAAGCACTATTGACTTGTGCATTCCCGTTTCCTATTGTGGAGGACTTCGCTGCCGAAACTCGAATCCTTACGCCGTGTCATTGAAGCGGAGCCAAATTTACCGATTCTAGCCCACCATCTTGTGGGTATCCATTATCCGTCCAAAGAACTCCTGAAGCCAATTACTGTCCCGAAACTGCGTTGGAAGTTCGAAGCCTCCTCCATGCCAATCAAAATGCTGCCCAAATTGCAGTAATGCCTTTAGTACAATTGTCTCTTACACCATCGTCGTAAATTTCTTAGGCCGGTCGACATAACGATCCACCAGCCCTTCGTCCTCGGCATACAACGGCTCTGATTCTCCTAAATCTCCCCCACGGTATATCGGCGAGTGGTGTTGCTCGTCGTTTCGATCGAACGTCGACTCTGAGTATCGGATCTCTGCGACAGCGGGCGCCCCTGCATCGTTCGCTGGCGTGTAGTGACCTTGTTTCGAAAGCCTGCGTTGCTTCAAAAAGCCACGCAGAGCATAAATGAAGAGGCCAAGGTATAAGAGACTGCGCAAGTTGCGTTAGCGTTGATCGGCAATTTATCGCGGTGAAGGCAGTCTTACAATATGACGACGACTAAGCTGACTGCTCGAGAGCTTTGCTGACTGTTTGCGATCGAAACAATGTCCATGAGCAATACAAGTCCCCAGAACAACGCTTGGAAGATAGTCAAGCCGGCAAAGTAGGTGGGATAGAGCCTGTCGCGGGTCCAAAGGATGATCTGTATCACATCCAGCAACAGGACGACGATCGTGAAGAAAAGGAAAGCCACAGCAGCACTGTTGCAAGTCAGCAATTGAACTATTTCGCATCACCTCGGAGAACATACGGGTACCTGATGATGCGCCGGGCATCGTCGTAATTGGAACCCATTGCTACAGAGAAACCAATGACAATAACAAGCAACAAGCATATTCGTATGGCCCAGAGGGGAAGCAGAACGCGCCTTCTCCACTCAATTGTAGGGTTTGCCATAATAGGTGGCTTGATACGTGGTATTATAGGCGGAGGTAGGAGGTTGCGTGAAGTAGTGCAGAGCTGGTGATGTGTACGTTGAATTGTGGGATCGTGTAGTTGTGGCCGGGAGTAGATGTTCGCAACTTGTGACTACCGCCAGGAGTCTACTAGCTTGTTGTACTCGAACGATGCTAGCTGAATCGCGAAGCTGTGTGCGGCGCATTGCAGGAGGGAGATACGAAGAGTGGTTGAGCTACGAAGTAAGAGCTCTGCGGAATTAACAGAGGAATGCAGTCGTAATGTGTCACAATGGTACCGCGTGAGAATGGGCGCGACGTGCGATACATATATAACGCGTGGGTTATGGCATGCGTGTTTACAAATGACGTCGGCCCTGACAACGGTAGTTATTGGGAGGTTGGGTCGCGGTTGCCCCAAGCTCCAAATAAGCAAGAACACGCGACGCCGCGCGCAAGATTTCCAGGATTTGCAAGATTGTTATGCTGCGCGCCTCAAAGTAACAAGGAAAATGGGTGGATCAGATAGCAGGATTTTTTATTGCACTAATTGATGTCTGTCTCGGCCAGAGCTCGAGTTGGACCTATGAGAACTAGGAACGCTACTCTTCTCAAGACCTTGATCCCATCTGGATTGCTCCCAAAACACACCCAACGCCATGGCCCGTATGTTGTGATTACTAGATCTGATCTTGTGTAAATGCATGATCATGTGTAAATAGTTCTCAAATACATCGGGCTGTCGCAGGAACTCGTATTGCGGTAGCCCACTTGTCCTGCACTCAGGAAAAGTAGCAGTAGTAGTGCTTGACGGTTTGCCCACCGCTTTGCATGCATCTTGCCCACACGCACGACACCAAGTTGCGCGAGCGAGCTGGGGTCAGCCACCTCAACTCAATTCCATCGCATCATCAAGCTTCACACTTCCCTCCTCTTCGATTTCCATCGCATGCTTGGCCTCGATTTCTGCTGGGTCCTTGCTTGCCTCCTCTTCCGCCTCCTTGGCCTCAAGCTCGTTCAACTTCTGCTCTTCTGCGGCCGCGGCAGCTGCCTTTTCAGCGACGTGGTTCTTGATCTGAGGGTCTTTCTCGTTGTACAAGCGGAGGAGCATCGCTTTCCGATCGTCCTTATCTACCATTAAGTTTGCGCTTCCAGGATGTCTCCAAAGCGGTAGAACCATTCGGAATGGGAATCCATCTTCGCCTTCACTCTGCTCAATGCGCACAAAGCAGCATCCAATATCCATACCACTCAATTGGTCGCCCACCTCGCCAATGTCGTGGCTTCCATCCTTGGGCATCTTGGGGAACATCTCAATGAGCAATTTGTATAGCGTGCTCTTGTTGGTGCACTTGACGATACGTTGCTCCGCCCAGGGCTCGAGAATACGGATACCTTCGTTCTGTAATCGCCAAGGTGCTTTCATGAGCTCGGCATCCTTGATCTTGTGGCTGACGAACATGACGACACCGCAGTGAATGAACTTCATGCCCCGGTTTTTGTTCTGGTTGATGACTGTCTTTGCAAGCTCAGACGTGTAATAGATCTTGTTGAGAAGAAGGCCCTCCTTGTTCTTGACCATGAAGCGGTCACGGGGGAAGCGCGAGGAGATACCAAAGAAATCGAGAATTTGAGCAATCGATGGGTCGTCGGCGGGCACCCATTCGAAATACTCTTTACTACTTTGCTGACCACCCTTGGATTTAGAGGGCTCGTCACCTGAGGCCTTGGTAACGGCGCCGTTTGAAGCCTTAACGGATGTTTCTGCTCCAGCCTTGGTGTCTGAGTCGGTCACGGGTTGCTGTAGAGGAGCTTCTTCAGTCTTCACCTTTTTCACTACCTCGGTCTTCTCGACGTCTACATCGTCCAGCTTACGTTTTGATGGGGACGCGGCGCTGTTGGGTTGTTCAGGTGCATCGGAGGGCTCCACGGTTGTGGCGGTTGGTGTCGTAGCTTCCGAGTCCTGCATCGCCTTACGGAGGAGCTCTGTGTTGTCTGAGGCACTGATCTGCGCAATCTTGATATCGTCGACCTTCTCCAATATAGCTATGAAGAAGCCTCCCGTATCTTGCAAGTGAGGGTAGACCCTGACGCAACGCTCCAGAGGTATGCGCTCTTCCTCGGATGTCTCCGTAGGAGGGAAGCATCCTGGGGAGATCTTGCTAGAAAATTGTCGCTCGGGTTCCTCCGTATCGTACTTTTGCTTGGCTTTCACAAATGCATCCCAGCTATTGAAAAGATGCGCAGTCTTTTCGCCACCGGGAACTGCCGAAGTGTCATAAACCTTCCACTTGTTCAGCCCAGGTTTTCTCTTCAGGTTTGGCAGATATCCGGAGGCGTCAGCAAGCTGGACCTTGGAAATACCACCACATGCTTCGATGGCGGCAGCGACGACAGCTTCGTTCTCGACGGGGTTCATACTACAGGTCGAGTAAACAAGGCGACCGCCCTTTTTGAGCATTTGAAGACCGCGGAAGAGAATGCGCAGCTGTAGGTTGTGCAGGCCGAGACCATCCTTGGGAGTCCACTTGGACCATACATTGGGATTCTTGCGCGCAGTGCCGTCTCCTGAGCAAGGAACGTCTGCCAGAATACGATCGTACTTGAGATACTGTTTTTTGCCACTTGGCAGGGGAGGAAGCTCGACAGATGGGAAGATGGCAGCATCATGGTTGGTCACGATGAGATTTGGGAAATTGAGTCGCTTGACTTGGTGGGTTAACATGCCAGCGCGCTTGTAGTCGGAGTCATTCGCAATTAGCAGCCCGGTGGAACGTCCATCGTCGCTATAATCGCCTTCGCCGTCAACGTTCGGATCTTCGTTGCGGGCCGCTTTTGCAACCCGCTCTTCCTCGTCGCCATGAATCATCTCCGCCAGCTGTGCCGTCTTGCTTCCAGGCGCAGCGCACATGTCCAGTACAACCATGCCGGGCTTGACGTCCAGGAAGTGAGGTGGGATCATGCTCACCACCTCCTGTCTGCTGATGTTGCCGGAAGTTGTCTCTGCAACGAGGAACTTCTGGAATTCAGCGAAGGGCGCGTATCGCCGGATGACCTTTTTGTGCGTCTTCATGTCCCACACTAGCTCATCAGGAAAGGCTGCGACCGCTTGCGGCGGCTGTACTGGTTCGCCTTCGAAGTCCATGGACTGAATCGCAGGAATATAGCGCTTCTTGAAAATCTCGCGCACGGCGAGCGCATCGGATTTGGTGCCTGTGAAGCGAAAGCTGTTGGGCAGGTCCGTGGCTAAGTACTTCCACATCTCTTCGAACTCGGCTTCCTCCAGAAATCCGCCCATGCGGTAGTAGCTCTCGAAAAGCTCATTCTTGCGCTGGATGTCGTTCCAAGACTCGGTTCTTGTGTCTCTGGCACCGCCGCCGCCGCCGCCGCGACCTTTATTCTTACCGCGAAAGCGTCCGCGTCCGCCGCCCTGGAGCTGTCAGAATAATGGTGCAACTACTCGAAATTTGAACTTACGCGTCCTCCGCGACCCATTGTAGTGATAGGAAGAATAGGGTGGTAGAAATTGGGGCGCAATGCGAGTTATTGCAACTGCTTCACACTCGAGCTCCAGAAAAGTTCAGTAGCTGCCCATCGATGGGGCAGGCGCTGGTGGGGCAGCGTCCAATCAGCCCGCCCCAACTCTTGGCGGCCAAGCGCTAAGCGAGCACTTTGAATTTTACGTCGTCGCTTCCTAATCCTCAGACCTTCAGCCTCGACACTCGTCAATCTCATACTAACAACCAGCACAATGGCCGGCAGCACGTAGGTCAATTACTCTCCCTTCCTTGCGCATCGCTAACGTGAGCTCCAGTGTTCCCTCCAAGTCCTCGATCGAGGTTCCCGAGTCGGTCCTCAAGAAGCAGAAGGCCAACGCTAAGGCCGACGAGTCGCGTGCCGCCGACCTGAAGAAGAAGCGTGAGGTGCGATAATAACTCTCCCATGATCTGCTTTGCAGATAGGAGTATCAACGTTGGCTAAGACTGTCTTAGGCCAACAAGAAGAAGCGCTCCGTCATCTTCGAGCGCGCCCAGAAGTACCAGCAGGAGTACGTCAAAGCCGAGCGCGACATCATCGAGGCCAAGCGCAAGGCGAAGCAGGATGATTCTTTCTTCGTCCCCGCCGAGCCCAAGCTCGCTTTTGTCGTCCGCATCAAGGGGTAAGCGCAATCCAATACCAAGCTTGAGAACGCACACTAACTATATCCAGTATCAACAAGATCGACCCCAAGAAGCGCAAGACCCTCCAGCTCCTCCGTCTCCTCCAGATCAACAACGGTATCTTCGTCAAGTTGACTAAAGCTACTACCGAGATGCTCAAGATCGTCGAGCCCTTTGTCACCTACGGATACCCCAACTTGAAGACCGTCCGCGAGCTCGTCTACAAGCGCGGCTACGGAAAGGTCAACAAGCAGCGCCTCCCGCTCTCTGACAACGAGATCATCGAGAAGAACCTCGGCGAGTTCGGCATTGTCTGCATCGAGGACCTCATCCACGAGATCTACACCGTTGGCCCCAACTTCAAGCAGGCCTCTAACTTCCTGTGGCCCTTTAAGCTCTCTTCCCCCACTGGTGGTTTCCGCACCCGCAAGTTCAAGCACTTCATTGAGGGCGGTGACCTCGGAAACCGTGAGCTCTTCATCAACGACCTTGTCCGCCAGATGAACTAGGTTGGTTGTTTGAGATGGCGTTAGGCTTCTGCAAGAGATGTTATCTGGGTTACACATGGTGTCAACTACCTGGGTCCAAAAGTTAGCTTAGGTTCGAGGCCATGCCGGCCGGAGTGAGCCAATCCGCCTGAATAAGGACGACGGTTGGCCCTCTTTCACGAATGAAGACGTTCAAATGATACCCTGTTCCTTGCAAATAGTTCAAACTGTGCTCGTGTCTAAGCCTGTTGACGTTGTTAAGTCTTAACTTGCCGTGTCATCCTGTCACTTTTACTTCACGCTCGATGTACATGACCTCCTACATCTTTACATGCAACGACTTCACGTCGCTCTTGTGAATACGTCGCATGTCTTCTGTTACACCTGAAACAGAAAGCGCGCGCGATAGTCTAAGCTCGCACAGCGTGAGACTGATATATACATTTGAAGTGTAGCGCATCGCGGTCCTTCACTCTATTCATACCTCGCAATCTCAAGCCCATGCCACGCTGGAGCCCATCCCCTGCGCCTGTTATCACACACTGGCGTACCCAATACGCGATAAGATTTCTACGGAGAAGAAAAAAGCGACTGGTAGCGCAACGCTTGGTCGTGTTCGGGTCGGAGGACGCTCCGCTTCACCCTGCGCCCCATCACCACACACCGACAACGCCCTACACATCGCAAAAAAACATACAACAGCGGGGATTCGCTGCTGGTCACCCACGCAACTACTGATCCGCCGGTACACTGCTTATATATGGCTGAGCGGACGGGAAGCCTAGTTTTCAGTGTCCTATGGTCGTATGTGAAATAACTGCCTTTGTAATGAATATATATTCATGCGTAAAACATCAGTACCCAAACACCGCGAATACGCGACATCCAAAAGCCCAGCTAAATAGCTTGTGTGGGTCAGACATGTTCTTCGCAGTGAGAGGATGAAGCTTACTCATTGCCACCCGGGTTCAGCGCACAAGTCTAGCATTAATCTACTAGATTTCAGGTCCCTAATTGATGTTCTAGCTGTGGCTGTGTCACTCATTTAGACTCTCCTGGCAGTACTAAGCAACAGTAAGTACTCTGCTCTTTTGAGTTTCGCCCACATTTGGTTCCTTTCGCGACATCTGTATGCGCCGGTCGGCCGAGATTCTGGTGCGCGTATGCTGGTAAAATGTCCGAGAAAGCTTCAGACCTGCCCTTGTGACTTGAATCACGGAAGCAATGATGCTGAGTGTCTCGGTCATCTTATATTGTGCAGAGAGAGAAGAAAAGATTAAGAGTCAAAAGGCATGGCCCCGGATGCTGCTGGCCGAAGTACAGTAAGATCAAGGCAGTGACTGACGCTAACACTTTCTCATGTATAAAAGCACTGTTTGTAAAGCTGTATATAATAGAGCGATGGGACCATACTTAGGGATACGATTAGGAGAACGAGCGAAGAATACATACGTGGAATTTGTTGTCGAAAGAACTTTCTTTCGTTACTCACTGCCTAAAGTAGAACATGCTTTTTTACAGGTGTCAGAGCCGGTGCCGTCTGTATTGTCGCCAAAAAAGTTCTTGAAAACGCCCTTGCTTTTCTTCTTATTGTCGTTGGTATGTTCTTCGAGGGTACCCCTGTATTGGTCATCGTTCATCTTCTCTAGGGCTTTAGCTGCGATTGTGACAGCATGCTTGTGGCCTTGGGTCACTTTCGCTTTGCGGCCTTGGTCGGAGAAGTCGTCGAGGTGGACGAGTGTTCGCTTCACGGCTCAGGCTGGGTTGACATTGCTGAGTTGGAAACTAATGCACACCCGTTAGCACTCCAAAGCTCTGACAAGTGCCGTTGGAGATTACATACCCATGAGGATGAGCGTGAACAACTGCTAGCACAGCTGCGGGCGCTAAAACTTGTTTACTAAGTTGTAGCATGATGGAGAGATCTCGTTGGAAAGAATAGATGTAATGAAGCCTTTTGAAGTGGACTTTATAGTTGAAAATTTGCCGGAGAAGCATAAAATAGCAAATTTATTCTGGTTATATGCACAATCGATGTTCTGGAACAGACCACCATGAGTTCACTGTCCTAGCTCGCTATGATCGGTCGTCGCTAAAAGGCATCTTGCCTTGTCTCGACAAAAGGCCTCATGTCTGAGAAGAAAGGAGGATCTCTATAGGACCGGACGCTTGAGATCGTGATTATGTGTCGGAAGAGGGATGTGAAGCATTCGCAAGTTGGCACTGCTTGACAGCTTGTACCTTGAGTAGTAAGACGACGTCATGCTCGTAACTTCTCGCTGTCGATACATGCTTCGAAAGTCAGCATTAAAAATTTATTTCGGACTCAGTATAATAAGGGGCAAGAAGTGGGTGTATAAAAAGCAGCATGGGGTCGGTAGGCTAGTCGAGTACCGTAGCTTCTTTCATAACTGTAACAAAAATCGCTCTCAGAGAGTTCGATAATTCCGAACTGAGTAACCAAAGCAGCCCATGCAGACACAGCAATAGAATTAACCAATTCAGAACATCACACCAACCTGAGCACTCTCTCAACACTGAGGACAATATTGGACAGACACCTCACGTTCTGAACAATCTTGGGAGCTCGAAGATCCCGATTGCGCCAGCCTCAATCGTACTCACGGACACGGGGCGCTCGAACTTCCGCACAGTTAAACCTACAATTTGCATCATGTCGGGTCCTAGCCCCACCGGTGCACAACCCCGGTTCTCCTTACCGTTGACGCCAACAGCGGATGTGTGCCACCTGAATGGCGAGCCGCGCCTCGGATTCAAGCTCAAGATCCTTTCGCACGACAATGAAATCATCACCGTATGTCTACACCAAACTCCACTCAAGGAATTGCACGGCCCGGAGGAGATAACTTATGTTACCAACGAAGGTAAAGAATTGGAATGGCCGTACGGAATTGGATACTGGGAGTACGATGGTCCGTTCCCCGATGATACCCTCTCGGAAGGAATTTAAGCCCGGTGTGCCGTATGAGAGGACGTTTTGGTTAGACAAGAAAGATCCGGCGACTGCGCAGGGAGATGAGCTCGGGAGCCTGAAAGCTGCGAAAAGGCACAGGTCGTGAGGATCTGCTTGGATCGTTTTGACAGTGGAGAAGATGGAGGAAAGAGAAGCTGTTGAATGGTAGACTGGAAGAGAAGAAGCAGAGGTGGAATGGTGTTAGCGCAAAGATCTCCATCGACGTGTCAGATCCGTTCACAATTAAGGCTATCTAAGCCGATGTTCTGCGGCGCCATGTCTGGGCGAGTGGACGGGAAACCCTGTTCTTAGTGTTCCGTGGTCGTATATAAATATTCGTACCTAGCGCACCGTACTCAGCTTCGCCGACCCTCAGGGGACCAACGGATTGACATCTCGCAAGATAGTCGCCTACTCCTCCATGTCTAAAGCATGATCTGCTTCCTGGATCTCCCATTCCTCTAGCGGACACTGATTCGAGTCTATAGATGTGTTCCAGTGCGCAGGTACATGCCATTCTACAGCTGGATTAACACGTCTTCTTTTAGTGCGCTCAGAGCTTTCCAAGTTCTCTGAGTCGGGTAACATTTGATGTTTCGTACGTCGCATGCTGGATTCCAGAGGCGGTTGGAGAGCAAGGTAAGGTTGCGGCGAAGAACTTGAAGCTGAAGCTCGTTCGAAATTAGAAGCATCTGTGTCAGATAAGAACTCTCCACCGTCATCATCATCCAAAATTCTTTTGCCAGGCACAGGATTGCGCGACACAAGCAGGTGCAGTTCTTTCAGAACGCGCATAGCATCGTCTTGATTCTGATCATCTTCCCAGCCAGCTTTCCTGCATGCGTGAAACATTCCGCGGCAGATGCGTTGTGGATCATATTCAGCATCACCTAACTCATATGCTTCTCTGCTCAGCTCCCACAACCTGCGTGGCGATCCATGAGCTTTTAGAAAAGTATACAACAGCTCCGCAGCATCAAGATATTTGCGCTCCTCTTGCAAGCACGTGCTTGTCTCAAGTACCTGGTGCCATAGGCGATGTATAAGGCTAGTGTCTTCAAATTTTCTCATGTGCTTTGCAAGATATTCTAGAGTTCGTTTCCGCTGGGAGCGATCTGGTAGATAGTCTTCGGAGAATTCTGTCCGGCGCCAGCTGGATATAGCATACCAAATGTTCACGAACCATGAGTAATCGGTTTTCGGCTTGTTGGAAGGAATCGAAAAGAAATAGAGGCCCCTTGCCGCTGCGAAGGTTTCAAGGCTCACGTATTTGTATTTGAGTCTCGCCAACTCTGGACCAATCCAACTGACTGACCAGTGCGCAGTGTCCTTGGGGTTGTAGTTGCTATGGCCGCCGTTTCTCTTGTCCTTTGGGTTGTAGTCGGTATCGCCATCAGGTCCTTGGAGATCCTGTTGGAGTTCACACATTTTGTTGTCAATCTCGACGAGGTAACGAGCGTACACGTGTATTGGTAGTTTCGTCGCACTTCCGCAGAACATCGTAGTAAGTTGCAATAACCATCGCAACGAGACATCGCGGAGGTGTGTAGCCATCTTGATTGTGGAAAGACACCCGGACGTCAGACGGACTGAAGGATCGTAATTCCGATCTCTTGTGAACGCACATATATCCTCCCATGTGGTCTTCGTATCGAGGAATTCTGCTACAGTACGGTGCATGTACGTGACCACTGTCTTGTTAGCCTCATCAAGCGTAACAGGGTCGTCTATCGATTGGTCCTCTGTCAATTTTGCTTCCCTCCTTAAACGGCGCATTTTCACATGGTGCACTTCGAGCAGCCCACAACACCGGCTCCTGATTCGCTTGCTCAGGACGTACATTTCAGAGTCGAATGCTTCGCAGTCCATAGGCGCAATAGGAACATCAAAGCACTCTTTCGGGGCCTTTAGGGCGTATGATAAAACCAAGCCGGGAATCTGTTGGTCGTTCACCTTCTTGTTCCACGTTTGAACAATCTGGAACACTTCCGACGCTTGTCTCTGATTTTTGGTACTCATCTTTTCGAGCATCCTGCGGTAAAGCTCCCGTAGATCGGGAGGTAAAGAGCTCAGCCGAGCTTCGAGCTCGTCGAGATCATCACCGTCTTCCAGTCCTTCGATCAGCAGTCGTACTACAAGTTTGACCCAGAGGAAGACACCTGCAGCCTTCTCGACCACTTCAACTGCTAATAGCGGTGCCCTGTCTGGAAATTGGCGCAACAGACGTATCATCAGGTGGTGGGTCGCTAATTCGCCCTGGACGAAAGCTGCCATATCTCTCCGCGTCAAGTCTTGTAAACGCAATGTAGGACAACCTTCCAGAGCCTCTAAGCAGGAATTGAGCGGCCGGCTCGAGATTATAAGTTTCACACGTGGAGAACCCAGAGAGCGAAGGAAAAGGGACATGTCCCGATGATCACCTTCAAACTCGTCAATTCCATCTATCATGATGGCAAGCTTCAAATAGGTGGACTTTTGTATCATCAATTCGAAAGCTCTCTTCAGCTCGGTATAATCGGGTGCAATTTCAGCGTCGGACCCCTTCCAATTGTGAAACAACTTTGGGAAAACGGCCGGAACCAGCTCAGGGTGCTTTGAGAGGACTGTATATAGTAGCGCTCTCAAAAGTCCGATGTGAGATTTCTGTAGCGTTGTGCCGATGTTCCAGAAGAAGAATGGAAGGATTAGAAGCGGATCCTGCCCAGCCCATTCCTTCAGAGCTTCGCGGGTTTTTCGGTTATCAACGATGTATTTCATCAAAGTCGATTTGCCACTTCCTGCTTTCCCGTCGATGAAGTACGGATCTTTAACGTCCTGTCTGAGATGAGAACCAAGATCATCCCACTCCTGTGTGCCGTTGGCAGATTCGAAAATCCAGTTGTATGTGTCTTGGTAGGCATCATCGACGGCATCGTACCTCCAATGGATTTGACGGAAGTCAAGCCAGCTTAAAATATCCTGCTCGTGACCGTGCTTCTTCTCATCAGTAATCTGCTGGGTCCGAATGGCTAGAATGCTGTTCAAGCTGGCCGATATTTGCTTGTGTATGGCGTTCAGTCTGTCAACAGTATGGTGCTCGATTACGTCTGATAGAACATCAATCAAATACTGCAGTTGATGTGTGTCATTGACCGTGGTCTTGGGTGGGGCGTTTATTTGAAGCTGCTTCAGGTGTTCCAGGATATCCTCGTGATTGCTTTCCACGCTCGTTCGAAAGGCCAATACAGTCGCAAGGGTAAGCGAGCCACGGAGTTTCTCAATCTTCCCAGCGAATTCTTCGATCTGGTGCAATTTCCATTGGAATTTGAGGGCCGTTTTCGCATTGTGCAGAATTCCGGATGACTTTTTATCCCATTTCTTGAGGTAATCAAGGAAGCGGATGCCTGACTCTTCGCATTCCGTAGCGAGGTCAAGCAGGTTCTGCGAGAGTTAGTAAGCCCGCCGATCTCACATGTGGACATACTTGATCTTCTTCTTTGAGCGTGGCCGTGGAAGCCTTTAACCGAGTCTTGAGTGTAGCGGCATCGCCTGTCAAAGTTTTTGACAGTTTCACGAGTTCAGGCAAGGACTTCGGAGATTCATGCATCCGTATGTAATTGACCTGAGCGATGAGGCTGCCCGCGCAAGTAACGAATTGGACGACATTGCCGGCCAAACCAACGGCCACCAGTGCCTCCATGAGGAATCGCTGACAGAGGATAAAAGAGATTGCAAGCCAGAGGCTGCGCGGTGTCGAAAGCATCTTAATGTCTGCTGCGGGTTGCCTGTTGATGTGTTGGCGGTGGCTTAGCTACATACTGGTTCGCGGTCAGCTCGCAAGCGAACACACAGCCGCATCTAAAGAGACTGTACCTAGTACGAGGCAGCCTTGTGGCATCTCTTCCAATGAGAAAGTCAAACTACTTCACTTTCCACGGCGACGACCAGGCTGTTGCTCAGGTCACGCGCCAAAAGAAAGATGTCCAATGAGAAGGTGGTAAGGCTGTATGGCGGCGTGCGGGGTACCAGTAATCCCTGCAGGTAGTAACCATCACCAGATGAGTTCGAAATACGACTCATTTGAATTGAGCTATTACCAGACTGATGAAAAGGACAGCAATAAAATGAGGTATAGGAGCTATGGGATAATTTGGCATGGCAACTGTCCATGTAAGCCTAGCGTGGCGCCTGCCAGGTTCTTGCGGAGTACCTTCCGTCAACACACATTTCACAGTAACCACGACTCAGCAAACATATTTCTATGCTCTAAATTCGCAATGTTACCGCATAATCGCCATATGAGTAGACCTCTCACTACCACTTACTCCTCCACGACCTTCAGATGTACAAACTCAAACTCCGGCACCGGCGACGTCTTCAACAAACTCTTCCCTTATTCCTCTCCACCTCTTGAAGTTCTACCGAGCTATGAAGAAATTGCCTCTCATCTATCGACCTCCTCAAGGAGTCCTTCGCTATCTGTTGAAATGATCCTCTCAGAATGAATGTGCACATCATGTGGACGTTGAGAAGCACGTACCTTTTACAACCGAGTCGAGCTGGTTGCGGCCGTTAATTTTCGACACCTTGCGTGTTAACAGAAAGTATCTCTGGTCCGTGTGGCAGCTTACTGCTTGTTCATCGTACGTTGTACTTAAACTCCCGTCCCGCAGGACTCTTTGCTAGTCTACAGTACCATCTTGAAAGCAGGTTCCCTATCATCACCATATCCCCCATACCGATCATACCTCCCTCTCGCCTTGTCCCTATTCACCTTCGCGCAATAAACCACATTCGCCAGAATCGCAAACCATCCCGCGACTAACAACCCCAGAACCACCGTATGGCCCCTGTGATACCGTGGCCCCTCACTGTTCGGATAGATAAAGCTGGCCAGAATGCCCCCACAGTTAGCAATCCCCAGCTGTAGCGCAGCAGCCGTCGCTCTCTTGTAGTGCCCTGCAGAGTTGTTTGCGAGCCAGGTCAGCACGGGAGGAACGCTGCTGTATAGCCCTGTAGCCATGAGGAACGTCATGCCGTACTTGACGCGAGGATGACTGGCGCCGATGTTAGCGATGACGGCGTACCCGACAATAGCGACAGGCATGGTGCAGAGCATCATGGTGCCGCGGAGCTGGAGGCGGTCAGAGAGGAACGCGACGGCGAGAGTTGTGCACGCTGCGATGCTGTATGGGATTGCGGACCATAGCTGTGCGGAGTTGGCGGTGTACCCGATACCAGCGAGAATTGTCGGAAGGAACAGGCCAAAGGAATAAATTCCTGTCAGGAGACCAAAGTAGGCGCTCGCTGAGAGCCAGGTTTGAGGACTGAATATCGCTCTGCGGACTTCGGACCATGCGAATTTCTCCTCTATCTCTTTATTCCCAGTGCCGTGCTCCACACCTTCCAGTCGTTGGAGAGCAACAGCGCGCTCGTCTTCCTGCAAGAACCTTGCTGCGGCGATGCTGTTGGGGAGAATGAGGAAGACAGCGGCGCCAACACACATAGTGAAGAGACCTTCAATGACAAAGATCCACCGCCACGGAGACAGCCCGCCACGATCTCCAATCTCAGCCACTGCACGAGCCAGAAGCCCTCCAAAGGCGCTGGAGAGGGAAGTCGCTGTATACAACACCCCGATTCGCAGCGCAAGTTCGGACCGGGTGTAGACGGTAGACAGGTATAGGACCATACCAGGAAATAACCCACCCTCCGCTAGCCCAAGCACCGCACGCAGACTGACGAACTGAGCAAAAGTATGCACAAACCCAATGCACATGCATATCAAACCCCACAGCGACGCCATACATCCAATCCATATTCTTGGGGTGACCTTCTTCAAGACCAAATTACTCGGTATCTCCCCAGCGATATAGAGCGGATAGAAGGCCGTCAGCGCCTGATTATACTGCGCATTGGTCATGCGGAGGTCGGCTTCTAGGTGGTACAGCTTTGCGTTGCCGACGTTGGTGCGATCTAGGAACGAGCATAGGACGAGGAGGATGAAGAGTGGGAGGATCCTGGTGTCGAGCTTCCAGAGGAGCTTTTGCGTCGAGGTGTGGAGGGAGGGGTTGTTGCGTGGGATCGTGCTTCCCGTGCAAGTCCCATCTTCTCGGTCTTTTGGGATGGAGTCGGCTCTGGTCGGGCTGCCAATCGTCCTTTCACACATGACTGTTGGTGACATTGTTGCTGTAAAATGGTCGTTCAATCGTGGTTGTAATCACGCAGCCCCCCGTGTACACTGATTGAGCGCTCACAAGCCCGGCAGCAATGCCGTCCATGCTCACTCCTTATTTGAGTTGAAACCTTTACCCTTGAATTGACGCAGCAGGGATTCCGCCGCGTGTTTTCCGCTTTTGGGATGTTATGCACGGTTGATGACTCCAATACTTGGGACCAGCGCAACGGTTTGGAGGGTAACGGTTGCAATTCAAACGATCGCTAATTGGCTGCATGCTTGCTTACAGTAAGTGCCGGCGCCCATCGGTGAGCTGATATTGTTGTTGGGCTGACAACGGGAGTACGGCGAATAACTTACGTTGGACCCGCGTAATGTAGGTTCGTGTGCGGTGGAGGAATGTGGAGGGGTGGGCTGGATGTCGAAAGCTGCTTGCATATGTACTTCCCATGCAGTTCTACACATAGCTTCTAGCAACTATTACATGCCAAAATCACAGTGTACGATGTCGTACTACTGCTTTCCACCCTCCTGCGCCCTCTTCTCCAGTAACGCCACCCGTTCATCAATCTTCTTGAACGAGTACGACTCCCAGAAAGACGGGTAAAGAAACGGCCTAAGGTCAAACCGATTGTCATCCGGACTATACGCCTCAGCATGATACGACGGCGTCATAGTCGTCATTTTGTGCCTGTTGATCGCATAGAAATGGTGGAACCGCTTCACCTTATCTGCGACCTCACGTGGGCTCGCGCGGTCCTTCCAGTCGTGCACCAGACGGCAAAACATCGTGTAAGGGCCGGCCTTCTTCTCCTTGCGCAGGCGCCCAAAATCAGACAGCTCTGCGTACGTCATGCCCATATCTGCTTCGTCGGACTGCACGTAGTCTGCAGTGATGGGCTCAAGCTCAGCGGTGGGAGTGGCGTCGACGAACTCATCGAGGATGGGTAGGTCGAATGACTTGGCGGCCCAGCGGACGAAGCGCTTGAGGTCGGTCTTGGAGATGGAGCCGATGGGGTTGATGTCTGCTGAGGAGCAGTCGTACTTGGTGAGGTAGCCGCGGAGACATTCATCGACGTTGCCGCTGCCGAGGACGAGGAGGCCGCCGCCGTTGTCGCGCTGGCGCACGGTCGGGAGGAGCTGGGCGAGCATGTACGCGGTCACCATGCGCTGGCGGGCTTGGATGTTCTGTAATGCGAGGTTCTCGGTCTGGGTACCCCCGTGGACTTTGAATTTGGGGTCGAAACCGGTAGCCTGTGTGAAGATCTGACGTTGCGCGTCAAAGGCTAGATCGATATTTAGGTCTGTGTGGTATGCGCCGATGTCTTTGGCGAGACGTTCGGCGCGAGAGCGAGTCTCGGTAGAGGACTGGCTAGCCATACCCATGTAGGCTGTGTGGAGTATTGAGTTGCAGAGGTCTTTTGGGGAACTGGGGAGCCATTTGTCGTCATGGTGGTAGGGGCCGCATATGCGCTTGACGTCTGCAATGACCTGCTCGTTTCCTTCCTGAACAGCAGCGTATACTATGCGGCACATGGAGAAGACGAGTGTTGCCGTGGAACAGCTGTCTATGCCACCGGACAACGGAATGAAGAAGCCTGCTGATTTGGACCGACGCAGGTAGTCCCACAGCCAGCACGCCGGGCCGAGGGCGATCTCCTCCTCTGGGGCGTGGATACGCAGCGGCTGGGGCTTGTTGGGAAACACGCCTAGATCAAGATCAGTCTCGCCTTGTCCGAGAGAGAAGTCGACGTCAATGCGTTTATATTCGGGAGCTGACTGGCTTTGAGCGCCTCTTGACGGGCTTGTGCGGTATGAGTTGACTTCCTCAATGTCCACGATAGCAGTCACAACCTCGACGTCAGTCGTGCTGAACTGACTTCCCTGGTTGACGATCTGACCATTGACAATGACCATGGCGCAACCATCATAGTAAAGACGATCGCCATCACATCCCTTCTGGTTGCTGTACAAATACACGCCGCCATTCTTGCGCGTAGCCTCCAGGATCAATGCGATACGGGTCTCCAGCTTGCGCAGCTCATGGTGCGAGCCGGAGGAGTTGGTAATAATGTCTACACCGTTCAGACCCATGTTGATATGCGGGCTTTCGGGCACAAAAAGCTCCTCGCAACTCTCGACACCGATGCAAGCATCGTTTGTACTCAGCACAGCGTCTCCGATGAAGACTTTCCTGGCGCCTTGGATGGCAGCGATTTCATCAGGCAAAACAAACTCTTCCACCTTCAGGGGCTTCTTCCAAGGGATGAAGTAGCGCATCTCGCGATAGTTTCCGTCATTGGCGAGATGCATCTTGGGTCGAATCATGAGGATTTTGGAGTTCAGTATGACCACGCGGCAGTTGTAGCGGTTGCCGCGATGGAGGATGGGCATGCCAAGGTCGATGATGATGTCGTGGAGGGACTTGTCTTCCAGAATTTGTTGGAGCATAGCCATTGAGTTCTCGTAGATCTCCCCCTCAAGGAAGTGGTCGAGGCAGCCCTGATACGGTCAGCACGTCCTCACAAACGCGATGATGCTTGCAGTCGTATGTTACAGCTGAGTCACACTGCTGAAGAAACTTACATAACCACTGATTTCCAGCTCAGGCCCGACGCGGAGCTTTGCTCCCTGGGAAAACGTTAGCAAAACCATACCTGGATGATACTGGCACTGCCTACTTTGCTCTTTGCGATCCGGATGGACTCTACTATGCGGTTTTTGTTGCCGTTGAAATCGAGAGCCCATTGATCTGCACAGGTGGTCAGCGAAGGAGCATATGTGGGGTTCAATACTGGGACAGCGTACTGAGAGCGCATGTTGCAACATGCATCAACCGCCCCATCTTGAGTGCTGGTATTGGGGAACTGTTGTTTCACTGGGGGGGATGACTCGCGATAAGGTGCAACACCAATCGTGATACGCTTGGACAGACACTGAGAAGTGTGGTCTTTGTCTGGATCGTAGGGCTCGTACGCACTTGGATCCAAAGCATGAGAAGCAAGAAGTGTTGGGTTGATACTGGGTATGAGTCCAAGCGCGGTAGTGGCCGCGACTTCGGGAGCTGTTTCTTTCCAGCACTAGCGGCACAATCACGTGCACAGCCTAAACTGCCGCAGTGCCGATGCACAGGATGCCGAGCCGAGTCCCGGCGATCTGGACCAAACTCGCGCCGTGGCCCCGCGAGCCGCAGAGCGTCCCTGGAGGTGCAGTGGCGAGGCTGTTGACGTGCTTCTGGCGCCTGCGTGTCCGCGGGCTGGACTCGAGACGCTGCACTTGCCATGGCCGCGTCTGGTGACAGGCACTCTGCTCGCGAGGCTGCACATTGCGCCTCCCCGCGTGTTCCAGGTTGTGGACCCTGCTTTTAGTGAGCGCCGGCCACCGCCAGTGACAGCGGCGACAAATCAGAGCGGGGCGACGATGCGCCGTCTGTTTTCCGGCGAGCGCGAGAAATCTGCCCACATGCACTCCTCACACGGTGCGTGAACGTAGACACAGCAACTGCTGAGGAGCGAACAGCAGCTGTCGCTGTGCCTGGCGTCGCAGATCACAGGCCTGCGCCTTCCTCCATCCCCAGGCGCGTGACATCATACTGCCGGCGAGGGCAGCCGCTGCTGCTCGCCCTCTCCCGCGCCTCCATCCCGGTCCCAATTGCCCGCCAGCGTCTTCTGGACCGGCATAGCCAGAGCCTGCGTCGCTGATCACCGGGAGCCGCTTCCGCTGTCCAACGGCTAGCCCATCGTAGCATGACCATTCTTTCTGTCATCGCCTGCGACCGTGCCCTGTAGACAGGTGGACATGGTCGACCGCGGCCCCGCGTCTGCGCGTTCGCAGAACCCTCGCGACCCCATGGACGAGGCCGACCGGACCAAGGAGCGCGAGTTCTACAGGTGAGTCGTCTTGAGCATTGCACCGTGAGGATTGGCTCAGCCTGTCCCCTGCCGCCCATCTGCCGGGATACACACAGGACCGCATAGGTGCACCCTGCTAAGCGTTTCGCAGATACTACCACGTCCAGCGACCCCAGGAACATGGCCGACCCAACGGCACCCCCGTCCTTGCGCCTCTCCAAACACAAAGCCTCCCAGAGCCAGTGCCAGACCAGCTCATTCCTTCAGACGACACGGCACTCGCCGCTTTCGCCCAACTGGGTGCGCTGCGTCTGAACTGCCGCCGCTGTTTGATATCCTTCTTCGACCGACGAAATTGCTTCATTCTCGCCGAAGCTACACGAACGGCATGTCTTGTCACAGGACGAGCTGAAGTTCCGGAAGACGACCTGGCGTTCGGCACCTCCATCTTTCCAAAGGACAAGAGCATTTGTTATTATACCGTCAAGCTGCCTTGGGGCCACCCTCCTCCCTTTGATGAGTATGCTCACCATCCTTCCTTGGTCGTCAACGACCTCACGCGGGACGAGCGCTTCAAGAACTACCCCTTCGTGGAAGGCGCGCCCCATTCCCGATTCTATGCAGGCGTTCCCATCCGTAGCCCAAACGGCCACAACATCGGCACCTACTGCGTTCTAGACGACAAGCCACGCAACGGTCTATCCCAATCTGAGATGAGGTTTCTGAAGGACATGGCAGGGACCGTTATGCGCCACTTGGAGACCTCGCGGGCTGCTGAAGATCACAAGAGAGGTGGAGTCATGGTTAAGAGTTTGGGTTCTTTTGCGGATGGCAAATCATCCATCGACGATTGGTGGGAGGAGACCGAAGCGACCGCATCACCGTCAGAGACAACGCCCATGCAACGCCAACGCCGTCCGACCGTAAACGCCATGTCGCCCACTGCAACAACCGCCCAGCCTGGGATGTTGGCCAGGAACCATAGCGCCGAATCTAGTGTCCCAAGTGTGAACAGCCCTGGCCAAACGTCCATGTCCAGTATAGCCCCGAGCAGCACTGTCGGTACACCTGCCTCGGAGATCCTGGACCCAGTGAAGCCCGAGGTCTTGTCCAAAATGGCATCTGCTACTGGCAATGGGAAACCCGATGCAGTGGCATCAGATACGAAGGCCATCTTTGAAAGAGCTGCGCGGATGATTGCTGAGGCTGTCGAAGCCGAAGGCGCCGTATTTTTCGATGCCAAAGTCAGTACCTTTGGCGGACTTGTCGATGACGATTTCACTTCCGAGCAACCACCTGAGCCCGACAAGCCTTGCGTGGTACTTGGTGCCGCGCGGTTCAAGAGCTCCCAGAACTCCTCGTCACCATCCAGCCAAATCTTCATGACTGAAAGCGTTCTCAAACACCTTCTTCGCAACTACACCCACGGCCAGATTTTTAATTTTGACGACGACTACTCTCCAACCGCGCAAGCAGACGCTGTTGTAGGAGACGACGTAGATCTCATGATTTCTCGAAAATCCGATTCTGTCAGATCGGCCGATGACGAACAGGCACTTCGGGAGGTCTTTCCGCGAGCCCGGAGCCTGATAATATATCCGCTATGGGACGCGCATCGCGATCGGTGGTTTTCATCTCTTATTATTTGGAGTTCAGATCCCATGCGTGTTTTCACCAACGAGCAAGAGCTCAGCTATCTTTCTGCTTTCAGTAACAGCGTAATGGCCGAGGTTGCTCGGCTAGATACTAGGCTCGCCGACTCCGCGAAGGCAGATTTTATCTCCTCGATCAGCCATGAACTGCGCTCACCGCTGCACGGAATTTTAGGCATGACGGATCTGCTCAAGGACACCTCGATAGATACCCAGCAGCAGTCGCACATTCAGACCATCGAGAATTGCGGCAAGACTTTGCTAGAGACGATCAATCATGTAAGAGAAAAGCGGGGCATGCAGAAGTGGAATCCCGTCACTAATACCCTCCAGGTTCTTGACTACGCAAAGATCAATAATCTCACACGAGGGGCTTCCAAAAGACGTCCCAAGCGCCGAACGAAGAGCGCAAAGCACGTAATAACACCTAGTCAGGGACATACGAACGATATCATGACCATTATCTCCGATTTCGATCTCAGTATACTGATCGAAGAAGTGCTTGAGACTGTGTTTGCAGGGTTTAACTTCAGTAAAAACAACTTCGAGAGCCTCGACCAGGGACCACGGAAATACGAGCCGCCGCCTGTGTCAGTGATTGTCGATGTCAACAAGTGGGATAGCTACGTTTTCCGTACTCAACCGGGAGCTTGGCGACGCATCGTCATGAACCTGTTCGGAAACGCACTCAAGTATACGCCAGCTGGGTTCATCAAGGTAAAACTTCAAGTAGTACCGAACTCTGATAGATCCGACGAAAACATGGAGCTGAAGCTCACTGTTACTGACTCAGGCATCGGCATGTCTGAGGATTACATCAATAACAGACTATTCCACTCTTTCGCCCAGGAGAACCCTCTCAGCCAAGGAACTGGACTTGGACTTAGCATCGTCAAGCAGCTAGTGGAGATATTGGGTGGAGACGTCGAGGTTCGCAGTGAAAAGGACAGAGGCACGAAGTTCATCGTCAGCTGCCCACTAAAACCGTCCTCCTTATCTCCTACGGTATCCGCTTTGAATCCTGCGCAGGAGATTCCCAATGTGTTCAAGCGGACGACGGGCAAGGTTGTACAGTTTATGGGTTTTGACGACGGGGATGAGGTGGAAGTGACGAGCCTGAAGAACAAGAACGCTTCAGCGATTGGGGAGAAGGCACTCAAAGAAATGTGCAAAGACTGGTTTGGTCTAGACGTCTGGGATCCTGTTGCTACCAATGCACCAGCCCCCAACTTGATCATGGCGACTGAAGCCGGAGCGCGAAGACTACGAGCGCAATTCAGCAAGACCCCGAATGCCGTCCCTCTCGCACCAGTCATTGTACTCTGTCGGGCCGCCGCTTTAGCTCAGTCGACGACTGCGATTACCGTACCCGGGCTGATTTTCGAATGCATCGCGCAGCCGTGCGGTCCACACAAGCTTGCGAAGGCTATTGTGTCATGCCTTGACCGACAAGCAAATCGCCTTGTGGTTGAGTCAACAGAGACTGACAATACATCTCTGTCCGGAATATCGCAGCTGCTCCTCAAAGAAAACGCCGCCGCACGAAGCTCTACAAAGCCCATTTCATCATCCCTCAGCCTGCCACGTCCGCATGTCAAGTCAGCGATTAGTGCTCCTGAGATACGCTCCGTCAACCAAAGTCCAGCCAGCCCCATACACGTTCCCTCCAACGCTCTCAATTGCCTCGCGGTCGATGACAACCCAATCAACCTGCGTCTCCTACGCAGCTTCGTGGAGAAGCTCGGTCACCGCCATGTACTTGCCAAGAATGGCCTCGAGGCCTTGGTATCATACAAGGCTTCCACCCTGGAGACCGCTGTGCTCAAGTTGTCCCGCGTCGATGTCATTCTCATGGACATCAACATGCCCGAGATGGATGGTCTCGAAGCCACACGCCAGATTCGCGCCTATGAGCGAGATAATTCCCTTCCGCCGGTCACCATCATTGCACTAACAGGTCTAGCAAGCTCGGAGGCGCAACAGGAGGCCCATGCGAGCGGAGTCAATCTCTTCTTGATCAAGCCGGTGCGCCTGGCGGACCTGGAGGTCGTCCTGAAAGGCGTGGTCACGAGCGAGGAGGGCGCAAAGGTCGACGATATCGGGAGGGGCGAGAAGAGCGAAGATAGCGCCGAGGGCTTGGGGCCTGAAGTTGAGGTTAGGGAAGAGGGATCCGGGCACCTGTCGGTTGGCAAACCTGGAGGAGACGTTCATGAGCGGAGTAAGAGCTCGGTATGAAAGGGTGTCTGCGATACCCCGCGACACGAAGAAAAGTCCTTTGGGCGCAATTGTGTCGGGTCGGTGTTGGAAAATGAGACTGGATGAAGGAGGCTGAAAATACAGTATCATTCCAGAGCCATGGCATGGCTGCTGGCGTTGGCGTTTCTGGGTAGATTGGTTGTTCATGTTCATTTTGGCGTTTATACCCACCACGACATGATAAGGCCCAGATCCGCTTCAAAGAGGCATTCTGGCTTCCTGTCTAGTAAATATTCAAACTAGCGTGCATAGCGTGGCGTTGCAGATTAGACAGACTCACATATACAAAACATTCAATCAAGCCATATCATTGAACGGGGCAGACGGGCACATCAGATTGAAGTTGGCTTCTTTCTTTTCGCTCGTCTTACATTACATAAACCTACACATCATCTTTTTGTCCCTTCCCACGCCCAATCTAACCCATACGCCCGCTGTGATATGATTGGAGAGATGAAAAGCGCAACGTTGTACAGCCCACCTTTTGTGGGTGGAAAGAGAAAAACGCCAGGCCCCTTCTTGAATGCAAGCAGAAACCACACCCACATCCAGTTCCCATGTTCCAAGCTCTGTTCCCAACGACAGCGAGGTGGCGGAGGCGAGTGAGGGTATATCCCGATATAGTACAAGATTTCGCATAAAAATGTACAAGGTCTGAAGAGAAAATGGAAAGTCGAAAATCCGGTCAGTCATACAAGGTTCGAAAAGCTCCTGGGAAACAACATTGGCGCTGTTAATCTAGAAGAAGTTGGACTCTCTTCTGGGCGGGCGATCGGAGCCCCTGCCGCCGAAGCCGCCACGGGGAGGCCTGTCACCGCCCTCGCGGAAGCCACCAGTGCGGGGAGGCCTGTCGCCACCCTCGCGGAAGCCGCCTGGCCTGCCTCCGAAGCCGCCGTCACGGCCTCCTGACCGGCCGCCGAAACCACCGTCGCGATCACCTCCACGTCCGCCGAAGCCACCGCGGTCGCCCGACGGTCTGCTACCGAAGCCACCGCGGTCACCCCCTCGGCCACCGAAGCCACCGGATGATCGGCCACCGCCGAAACCGCCCCTGCGTCCTCCTCCTGAGAAGAGAGAAGAGGGAGGTGGCGGCGGCTGCTCCATGCCCCAGCCGAATTCAGCGAGCCGGTTGGCGCCGGTGAGAAGACCTTGCTTGTCACCGTACCACTGGAAGCTACCGAACAGTCCACGGAAAGCGTCGGAGAGTTGGTCAGGGTAAACCTTTGCATGTGCCTCAACTGTTTGCTGGATCAGGCTCGCCGCGCTAGCAGGCATCTCTGACGGGGCAGTCATGTCGACCTGAGCGGTCTGGAGAGTGTTGTCAGGCTGGAGGTCGAGACCACGGAGACGCTTGCGGTATTCATGCTGATCGTATGGTGTGACAAAGAGCCATCCCTCACCCTCCTTACCGGCACGTGCAGTGCGCCCGATACGGTGAATGTATGACTCACGGTCGCGAGGCAGGCCGATCTGGATGACGTGCGTGACGTTGGGAAAGTCCATGCCACGGGCGGTGACATCGGAGGAGAGAAGAATGCCGGACTGGCAGAAGCGGAAGTCGTCGGCAGCACGCGTACGCTGGGCCTGGGAAAGCTTGGAGTGGATCTCGTACGAACGCATGCCATGGAGCGGCTTGTCCTTCTTGAATCCACCAGAGAGCTTATAGAAGACAGAGGCAGCGAGCGTAACTTCGGCTGTGGAGTTAAAGTAGACGATGGCCTTAAACGGACGGCCGTCGGCGGTCTTGCCGTTCTGGTACTCTCGCAGAACAAGCTCATAGAGGGCAGGCGTGATGTTCTCAAAACCATTCACGGAAACGAGCTTTTGCGGTACCCTCTCGTGTGTAGGGGCCTCGTTCTCGTCAACGCACTTGGCGAAATGGAAGCCAGGCCTCATGGTGCGCCTGACCAACTCGACGACATCGCGGGACAGAGTGGCGGAGAACATGAGGTTCTGTCGCTCCACTTCTGCGGGGTCGGGCAGGTGTGTCTTGATCTGATCAATCTCTGCGGTGAATCCCTGGTCGAGAAGGCGATCTGCTTCGTCCATGACAAGCGCGGCCAGTTTCGGGGCCTTGACGCCAGAGTACGGGTCGGATAGAATGTCGTTCAAACGGCCCGGGGTTCCGACCATGATGTGGCAGCCCTCGCGCTGAGTCTTCATGAGCATGGCCTTCTTCATGGTTCCACCCACGGCTGTCTGCACGATCAAGCTTGTGCCAGCGAGGAGCTTCTTGGCCTCGACGGCGATCTGCTCGGCCAACTCTCGGGTGGGCGAGATGATGATGGCCCTGATGTCGTCCGGTCGCGCGCGCTTGTTACCGCGGGCGCGCTCAGCAAGCGTGGGGTCTGACCGCAAGATTCTCTGGACGGTGGGGATGAGGAAACCGAGGGTTTTACCAGTACCGGTCTTGGCCTGTGCAATTCTGCATCATGTTAGCAGCGTTTTGACAGAAAGCGGTAGAAATAAACATACACGTCGACGCCACTTAAGGCCTCGTTGATGGTCCGCGTCTGGACATCCGTCATGTCCTCTAGCTTCATCTGCCGAGTGAGCATGTTGACGATGTTCGGATGGACTAGCCCTCGCGTGGCAAGATCCGCGAAGCGCGTGACAGGCTCGACCTCCACTGGCTGCTCCTCGGCGGCTTGCGCCGCAATCTGCTGCCATGTCGCGCTCTGGTGGAAAGCCGCTGTCGCGACGGCAGGGACTCGGGGTGCCGCTATCCGGATTGCGGCGCTGGAGCGAGGAAGGGACGGCCGTAGTACTCTGGAGGAGAGCGCAGTCGTGGAGATGTTCCTCGCAAGTGATGCGGGACATCTTCGCAGAGCGCTGAACATGGTGAAAAGAGAGGGCTCCTTCGCTCAATTACAATGGGTATCTAGGATGAAGGAGGATTAAATCAATACAACGGCGGAAGAATCGCTGGAGAAGAAGGCCGCACGCAGGCTGGCGATTGGCGATGAAGGAATGAGTGATGGGTGATAGGAGGCGACACGACTTTTTGGTGCAGGAACTTTTTGGGGGGCCGTGCCTACCAGCAACACACTACGGCGACGTCACGTGCAGATAAACACCCTATCACCAGGCTCTTAATTCCGACCGTCTGCAGTCACGATTCCATCGCTGTCGCACGGCACCCGCATGCATCGTCGGTTCGACTGTACTTTGCGTACGATGCCACTGGGAAGCAAGCGTCAATGTGGTCGTCGTCTCAAACTTCCTAAAGCGGTTGATTTTCACCAACCATCGCGCGAGGCCGTTTGTCTCCCTAGTCGCACAGCATAGCGCTAGACTATTTGGACGAGCTCTCTCGTTACGATCCTACACAGCTTCGCAGCGTTTCATATCAATTTCGCAGAGTGGTCAACACACGTACCCATCCCACTCTCGTCTGGGTAGAAGAATTAGTCCGTGACACGAAGTTGGTTCGGACTTCAGAATAGTAATGGAGACCTCACAGAATTGATTGCAAATATCAAGAGCCTTGGTCAAGAAAATACTGCCTTATATTGAGGATGTCGGCTACAAAGTTACTCTTGCCGTCCCATTTCCACTGGGGGGAAATCTGAACAACAGGAACCCTTTTTTTGGATGTGTCGAAGACAAAGGCGTGTCTGCGGCATCGTTCAGCTTCCACGGTCCGGTCCCGCAGTGGCGTTCACAAACTCATAACCACCACGTGCATGAATTGCTTCCTAAAGTCGGAACACAGTCCGTTAGCCGCCGGCCTCCCACGGGTGACCCAGAACTGTATAGAAGCCGCAGCTTAGGCTAGTGAATTGCGGGGTCCCCGCTTTCACAATAGCAATGCGGACGGTAGCGGACGGTAGCGAACGGCTACAACTTACAGCTTCAGCCACATACGGTCTCGATCTCCGGCCTAGCACTTCACGATGCGACAGATTGCTCAGCAAGCCGACCGGCCCCTTCACATTGGCCAGATCTACCATCTGATTCCTGCAGCTGCGTCCACGACTGCGATCGAGAAGCTTTCGATATGGCTTCCAGGTGCAAAGCTTCCAAATATGTGCTCAAAGCACTTAGTTCCTGCGATGGTGATTGGACGTACTAGCCGATGCAAGGCAGAGCTTTACATCTCTTGTCCAGAACCAGCATTCGCATGCCAGCTACGCGTAGCTAGCTACACACAGTGCACAGCTTTTAAGAACACAGGAACTTGCTGCAACGATTGAAGATTGTGAGCAATAGAACATCTGGTTGCCCGGTGTATCTTTTGACGAGCTCAGCTCTTAGCACAACCTCACTTTTGAAATACTCTACTCTTGCTAAGCACACGATGCTCACCAAACTCACCATTGCGTCCGCAATTCTCAGCCTCGCATCTGCCCACCCTGTCAAAAATGCAATCCTACCGCGGCAGTCAAGTGGACCAATCTATCCGGAGAATGGCACCTTAGTGGATCCTCCACCTGTGACTAAATTCACGCGCCCCAATCCGACATACACTGATGAGCAGCTCCTCGCGCTGAAGACAGCCTACACTACAGCGGAGAAGATAGGACTACTGGCGAGTTATGGCTCACCAAACGACTACTTCAAGTTTGACCTGACACCGAACGGCTCCGCTTCGAACGCTGCCAACGGATTGGGTGGCCAAGGCTACCTCGCCTTTGTGCAGAACTACCCTATCCTCATCGGCACAGGCGTCTCCGTTGCCATCGGCTACCTCAATCCCTGTGGTCTGGACAGCATCCACCTACACAACCGGGCCGACGAACTCGTCACATTAGTCAAAGGCACCAGCCTCAAGACCGGCTTCGTCCTCGAGGACGGTTACGGTGCGCCACCCTTCCATACCCCTCTCCCCCATACGACTAACATCCCCCAGACCAACCAATATACACCGAAATCGGCCTCTACCAAACCACCATCCGCCCCCAAGGCTCCCTCCACTGGGAATTCAACGACAACTGCGAGTCCGCCGTCTTCGTAGCTGCCCTCAGCACCGAAGATCCCGGTGTCGCCCGCACAGCGCAGAACTTCTTCATCAACCCGCAGGAGGTTGTCGACGCGAATCTTGCGTACCCGAAGTGGCTTGTTGATGTGAACACCGCCGAGTACCGGACGCAGCTGCCGACGGCGTTTGCGCAGGGGGCGAAGGCGTGCTATGATAGGTGTGGGATCGAGTATTTTACGAACCAGGCTGGTGGGGGTCCGAATGCGCCGGCGCCGAAGGAGCACGTTGATCTGGGGTTGAATGATACTAGTTCTTCGTAGCAGAAGAGCGTCGTGGAAATTGGCCAAGGAGAGTTTGTGGATACCTTTGTCTGAAAGTGTCTGTATGTGAGCGAATGATCTGCTGAGTAGCCTACGTTTCAGCATTCTTGCAATACGGCGCTCCAAGTCTCTCTTTCTGTTCACGTGACTGGTGTCAGCCCCTGAAGCTAGGATGGCGCCTCCAACTACGCCAGATACTCTTCATTGTGGCTTTACCCAACACCGGGTTATGAGTGTCCAGTACGTCTCACTCAGTATCCTTCTAGACTACGCACGTCTCGGTTGGATCCAACCCTCAGAATTGTATGGATACAAGCCCATACTCAACATGACTCAGACCTCATGCCCAACCAAGATTGTATTTTCCTTCGGGAACAGCTGTCAAGCTTTCCCGGCAAAAGCTAGGCTTTGTGGTTTATCGCCTAATATACAAGAATAGTGAGGGGTGGGCTCGCTTCATAGCATACTTCAACAGTCGCACGCACAGGAACCTCGATAAGTCTGGCGGCGAGGACCTTGTACCGCATATTGCTTGGGACGTCTACGAAGATCCAACGACGGAATATGGGGAGGAAATTTCGGTCGGTGCATAAGCTTTATGTTCACTGGCCTGAGTACGGATTATACCGTGCGTGTGCTGATATCGTGAGACAGACACTTTCGCAAGCCGTTGGAGAATCTCTCAACCACGGAGCGTGGAAACTGATCAGTTCGTTGAGAGAAAGGGCCTTGGCCATGCTACTGTTAGGTCAGTTCCATGAATATGGCTTGTTTAGCAATCGACCAATATCAGGTGGCTATTTGTCTTGAAGACGCGGCATCGTGTGGCTCATATCATTGAGGAAGGGTATGTGCAGTTGGTGTCCATTGAGAAGAAGAGGACTAGTCCAATTATTGGGCGCGTGTATTCTCTGCTTGATGAACCAGGCTAGGATGCAATCAGCAGTCACAGTATTTTCGAAAACTAAGAGGTGTTGACGGTTGCAGTTCCGCTGAGCGCTCTTACGGTGTAATTTAAAATCATCACTGGATGAAAGTGAAGATCTTTTTTGAAGAGCATCCTACAACCCTCTGTTGAGATTCCTCTATTGTACCAACTGGCGTAATCATGTGAATGATCACGTGGTGACTCCCAGTTGCAGCTCGAGTGGTGTTTCGGCTCTAGCGATAACGTAGGGCTGATGATAACGTTCAACGTGGACAGACCGCGTGCAGCTGTACCGCATTCCAGCGTGTTCACGTTCGGTCTGTCGTACCTAGGTAGCCGTCACGCGCAATGTAGTACAACGGCATCGAGTACTTCAGATACACGATGCTCTATTCCGAGTACATTCAACGAAAGAAGCCCCGATGCAAGACTTGCCATAAGCCTTGCATGTGATTGAGCGCGGGATCCGCACGTAGGCGCTAACGGCAGCCAGGATCCAGGCTCCCAGCGCAGAAGCGAGTGCACGTCTCCCAACAAACTGCTTTCACATGCCCGCCCACGCCCATGTCTGAGAGAAACCGCTCGAAACCGCCCGCCATGCCATCCCAGCTAAAGACGGACGGTTCTTTTCAGCGAGTACGCTCGCTGTCTTCTCCCTGAACCCACGTTTTGCGCTTCCGCATGCGGCAGCATCCAGTGGTCACACCGCTGAACGCACATGCCAGATACATATAAGGCCGCCGAGATGAACGCAGAGCAGGGTTCAGCGCTTGAGTTTTTCGACGCCGAGACGACGCTTCAGGTGGACGAGAAGAAGCCCTCGATGCTGTACACGGTTTTGCCTGCGATTGTGCAGGATCGCATCCCTACGCTCCCGTCCATCCGACGAGCTCTCAGCGATATGCGGGCTACTTCGAGGCCGCTCAACAACCCGAGAACTGCGTCTGATACATCGCTGCCGCGAAGTCCACCGCCGGGTTACACATCACGGCCTACCAGCGCCGTTCTATCGCAGCACAGTTCGAATCGCAGTTCCATCTACAACACCAGGGACGATGAAGATATGTTCCAGGAGGCGCTCTCGGAGAGCATGGCGTCCCCCATAAGCACACCGCCGCCGTTCGCAGTATCAGAAACACACACGGGCATAAAGTGGAAGTATGCAAACCAAGGTACGCGCCTTACAGCATCAACTCAAGCACACCACTAACACTCCCCAGGTGTCAGCCTCTCCGCTCAGGCATACGCTGAATCGCAATCACCCCACCTCGACGACACCTCCGTCATCCTCACTCGCCAGATGTACATCCACAGCCTGACTTACCTCCTCCGCGGCCTGCCTACCGCGCTCTCACCCGAAGAAGCAATCTCGCTGCAAGCCGCTCTCCCACCCGACCTTGTTATAAACACGCCCTGCGACCATGATCTCCCATTCGCCAACTCCAGCCGCGATACCTCCCCGCCCTCCGACCCATCTATCCTGCACCGCATAATCGCAACCGTCGTCTTCGAGACTTTCGTCCTCCTCCAATTCTTGCTTCCCTACATCAAGCTCTTCCTTGGCCACGCGTACCGCTTCGAGCGAAAGCACAACGTAGCACAGCGTCTCGTTAACAGCGGGATCATGGGCGCGGATGCAGTGCGGAGGACGGGCATGCAGCTCACGCACACAATTTGCCAGATGAACGACGGGAAAGTAGGGGTTGCGCTGAGCGATTTGATGTTCTGGTGCGTGAGGGGGGTTACAGGGGGTTTGCAGCAGGGGATTCAGGAGGGGTTTGGATTGTTGGGGAGAGATGAGGAAAGGCCACGGACGCCGGCGAGGCCGGGGAGTGCGAGAGGTGGCAGCGCGAAGGGTAGAAAGTTGTGAGAATGGAGAACTGTAACGATTTGATGATTTATGAAATGAAGACTAGACTTGTGTGGCATTAGAGTTGCCTGTCGTTGACCTGCGATGGCCCGTCGGGTTCTTATTTGATTATGAGCCTGATTGCTTCGTTTTGTTGCGTGCAACGATCCCTTGGCATCGATATGTCTGCATTGCAGGCCTTTACTCCGGTGTACGAATGCTACGTCAACTACAGCAAAGTCTCGACAAGAACAAGCGCATCATCATGATGCGTATAAACGTGAGGTGAAATGACTGCTTGCGGACTTCGCTATATCAAGGTCGTCCTCGATGCCCGCGATGGCTGGAGCTGTGTAAGGCCTGCCCATGCGCTTACAATAGTGGTGAAGGGATTGACCGTGACCTCACACCTGGTCATGGGCAGAAATTTCAAGTGTGGACAGAGTTGAGCGGCCGGTGAGACTGCTGGAGGTTGGCAATGAACCGCGTCCTTCGTTTTCTTGAACGATGTACATTGCGGCGCTTGTCGTAGAGGCCGTGTGATCGACAAGTGACCCGCCCGACGCTTACAGTACAGCCTCCGAAACAGTAGGTTGCGGTTACGGCTGCAATCTAAACTTCTGCGTAACGTCTTATGGTTAGTACGCTGAAGCGCTCCCGGGCCGTTGCGACTACAGGTGTGAAAGGAGAACTTGATGCCCAAGAAAGGTGTGCATGCTCTCGAGATCGACATATCGTAGCAGCAGGTTATAGCTTTTGCCAACGCGCTTATTTCCGATAGAGTCATAGCGAGCTGTCTCGGCTTGCGCATCCGGACATGCCGCCCCCGGGGAGCGTAAGAGGTGTTCTGGTTGTTGGTCTAGCGTATGTGGGAGAAACCGTGTGGCCAAGTTCACTTTTTTGCCCAGGTCCTTTGAAACAATCCTGGGTCCACAGATCGATAGAGTTTACTATAAAACATGCATTAGTGACCTTCCATGAGCCTCTTGAGTTGAGTGCGAAATCGTCCTGGTTTCGTTTTTTCGAGTACTGACAGCTTCGCGACCGGAACCTGGCTGCTTCGTAGCGGGAGGTCGCGCTTGTGCAACGCTTGGCTCTCCGATGCTACAGTGATCAGGAGACGTGATGTCTAGTGTATGTGGAGTCTGGTTATTGAAGCTGACATCGCTGTGAGATCTCGATCAAGTGCAGCCAGAGCACGAAAGACGGCGTTGCTAGCGCAAGTGGGGGTATGCGATATCTTGAGCTCGGCGACGGTGGTTTTTTCCTGAGACGGACAAAAGATCCGTGGCGACCATTGCGGGTGTTGCACTAAATTTTATTAGCTGTCGATAGACAAGGGTCCGGAATTATATTTTTTTGGCTTGAATTGCTGTTGATGTTGCAGTATGGTGCTCGCGATATCTCTTGGCATCCAGCGAACGACCTGGTCAACCGCACGCGAAGCTCTTCTGACCTCCTACAGCGGTATCGAGATAGAATCGCATGAAATCAAGTATCTCGATCTTGTGTACTCTCATGATGCTCTGAGCACCCATTCCCATGGGACGGCGCGTGATGTGTCATTCTCCGACGAGCCGCACCCGACGAGCCGTGAGGTTGGGCCACAAGGGGGTGGTCTCGTGTCAAGGAAGCACTTTATGACTTCCCTGATTGATACGCAGGCTGATAGCGGTCGACTGCTTTGGTCTGGAAGCCTTGTGACCGGCGAATTTCGATGAGCGGCTCAGAAGTTGAGCTTACCGAGAGAAAGCGAAGCCAGACAACTCATCCGACTAGCGAGTCGGCTATCCCGTACTGTCGCATCTCTCACGGTTGTCACCGTCGGCTCCGCATGAACGGGACTTTGAAGCAGAGGAACTCCATGCTGTATCTTGATATTGTTCCCCCAAACCAGAAAGCCCGTCTTCGCAAACAACCATTTCACGCATTTGTTGCTTCGAGACAGTTATGACAGGCGACGAAATTCTTTCGTTTACAGGAGTCGGTGTAAGAATAGTGTTGCTAGGAGCCGCGCTAGAGCGACGTGCAGACGGAGAATAGTCTTGATTTGCAGAAACGACAGTCAAGACCCTGCATCGGATGCATCCTGGTCACGAGGCCTAAACCCAAAGTTTTTTGACGACCGAGTAGGGATTCTGCGCACACAGCCAACAGTCACGGACATGGATCTGTGACACTCCAAGAATGCCGGGAACCTTGACCGATGCCTGGAGAACGCAGGTTGGACGTGCGTGGTCAAGCATTCGAAAGGTGCGTGGCGAATGGGATCGTTAGGCGGCTGTTAGCGGATGCCCAGCCTTCGTTACCTCACTCCGTGTTCAGACTCTGAGCAGCGACCGCTTCAGGCCTTATCCATCCCTCGGCGACGATTGCATGACCGGGATAAGTGCCCAACGCTAATGTACTGCAGTCATATCTCTTTGCGGGATTTTGGAACTGTACCCGGGCACTCAGCCGGAGCTTCTTCAAGACCACACCTAGGCTGCAGGTCAGTCAGATGAAAACCTAGCGAAGACGATGTCTAGAATAGCTTCACGAACATTGCGTCAAAAATCTTCACAACCGCTTCGCGGGAGTAAGAATGGGGCCCGGTCTTTGTTACTAGCGTTGGCTGCGACCGTTGGCGTAGAGCGGGTGCTATCGTCAATCATCGGGCAGAAGAGCAGCTGTCAGTCAAGGGGATCGTATATTTGGGCCAGCGTAACGGTCTTGACGTTCCAAAGAGGTGATATGCGCTTTATGCATGTGGGGAGACGCACTGTGGGGAAGAGAGGTGGTCGTCTAGCGCAGATTAGCTCCTAATGACTGTGAATTGCGTGCTTGGACGATTGCGCCATCGCTCTTTCCGAAAGGGCACGCCGAACGTCGCTTCCATAAGTATTTCCCACAGCGCCCGAAAAAGCGTCCGGCCACGCGACCTCCTCACCTTTCCATAATTCTCTCACCTCAAACTTGGCTGTCGTCCTGCATTCCCGCTCACTGCTGTTCTTTCAACCGAGTTCCTGGACCACGCGAACCGTGGTTCCCATTCCCACCCTTCTTGCCACAACCTCTCTTTATTCTCACTACAAACAGCCGGCCGCTGAGGGCTGAAGACTCACAAGAATGGCTCCGAGTCTTCTGCTGCCCACGGAAGAGTCGCAGCCATACTCACCTACAGTTGTGAAGCAAGCACCAAAGTTGGGTGTTGAGGGTGCAGTGTCACTGGAGGTGCATACGCCTGCTGGTTCAAATTTGTCTTTTTCTTCGTCTTCACCTTCTGCCAATGGCAATGGTCGCGCTACTCATGGGTCTTCGAATGGCAACGGGGTGTCTGCAGGCCAGCGCCAGGAACAACATTTTATTACCTCCCAGACGCTCCTAGAGCAATCAAAGATCTTCGCGTCCTCCAATGCAGGCGCCCATGGCACTTCCAAGAAGCCGAACATCCTATACATTATGGCCGATCAGATGGCTGCGCCCTTGCTCAAGATGAACAACCCTGATTCGGTCATCAAGACTCCGAACCTTGACAAGCTTGCTGAGACTGGTGTGGTCTTCTCTTCCGCGTACTGCAATTCGCCGCTGTGCGCTCCTTCTAGGTTCACGATGGTCTCTGGGCAATTACCATCCAAAATTGGTGGTTACGACAATGCTTCCGTCCTCAACCCCGATGTGCCCACTTACGCTCACTACCTACGCCGCGAGGGTTATGAGACCGTTCTTGCTGGCAAGATGCACTTCATTGGCCCAGACCAGCTTCATGGGTTTGAGCATAGGTATGAGAAAGCAATACTGGTCGTTGAAACGTCGCTAACGTATCTTTCAGGCTGACCTCAGACATTTATCCTGGTGACTTGGGTTGGACTGTGAACTGGGACAAGCCTGAGGAGCGACAGGAATGGTACCACAACATGTCGTCAGTGATGCAGGCCGGCCCATGTGTTCGTTCCAACCAGCTGGACTACGATGAAGACGTGATGTACAAGGTAAGCTGCTCCACGAATCGCTGGCCAACAGCCGCAGCCCGTCTCTAGCTTCACCTATCAGGACATACTAACGCCTTGCCGCTAGTCTTCTCAGTGGTTGTACGACTGGACTCGTCAAGACCCTACCACTCGTCGTCCATTCGCCCTGACGGTGTCTCTCACACATCCACATGACCCATACACCATGACTCGAGATTATTGGGATCGATATGAAGGTGTCGATATCCCATTGCCGAAGATTCACATTGACCGCGAGGATCAAGATCCTCATTCCCAGCGCCTGATGAAGACCGTCGATCTCTGGGATAACCCGATACCAGAAGAAGCGGTCATCCGGGCTCGACGAGCGTACTTTGGTGCGTGCTCGTTTGTCGACGATCAGATCGGAAAGCTCGTCCAGATCCTGAAGAACTGCTACCTGGATGAGAATACGATCATTGTGTTCTCCGGAGACCATGGGGATATGCTCGGAGAGCGTGATCTCTGGTACAAGATGTCCTGGTTCGAGAACAGCGCCCGGGTGCCCATGATCATCAACTACCCGGCCAAGTTCGCACCGAAGCGTGTCACCGAATCTGTATCCACGATGGATCTGCTGCCTACCTTTGTCGATCTAGCGAATGGCGATGCTTCGGCTATCCTGCCCGTAGACGGCAAGAGTCTTTACAATTACCTCGTTTCGGACGGACCAGGCAAGGACGAGGTGTTTGGTGAATACATGGGAGAAGGAACTGTCACGCCTGTATACATGATACGGCGTGGCCCCTGGAAGTACACCACGTCACTCGTCGACCCTCCGCAACTCTTTAATTTGGTAGAGGATCCTCAAGAGCTCCTCAATCTGGCTGAATCACCCAAGCACGCGCACACCTTTGCAGCCTTCGAGGCCGAAGCAAAGAAAAAGTGGGACTTTGCGGCAATTCACCAAGATGTCTTGGCTGCCCAACGCAGGCGCCAGCTCTGTTGGAGCGCCTTGCGAATTGGCCGCAAAGAAGTTTGGGATTACCAGCCTCCAGGTATTGAAAAAGACCGTTACATACGGTCGCACATCCCCCTCGATGATCTGGAGCGTCGTGCACGATTCCCCGTGGTCGACCACCTTGGACGTGAGAAGTCAGCAGCCGCGAGTCACCACGGCATCGCTGGTGCAGCCGGAGAGTAGAATGACCCGATCTCTCTTGAATATGTTGTAACTCTTGTGTAATTTGGTTATCGTTTGGCACCGACACAGTGGGATCCATGCTCGGCACAATCTGCACTTGTCATATTCAGGAGCATGCGATCCATTACATTTCTAGCGTTCAAGCGAGTATCTGAATATGGTGTAAAGGCGTAAGCAAATTTTGGTACATAATAACGAGTCGAGAAGATGATTGGGATGAGTTAATGTCAAAACTGAATCAAGTGTGTCTTGTTCCAGGTGATTCAGGGGTCAGATACTGGGTAGATTTGGGTTTGACAGTCGGACTACTCCGTATTGGCTCCAGCCCACTACAAGTGCGCGGGCTAGTTTCAAAGTTGAATCACGTGAGGTGACGCTCTCCCGCCGCGCCTTCGAGTTAGAGTGCGAGCCACACCCGCGCATGAACTCCACACCCCTCGTATAGATTGCAACGACTCACACCACCTCGCCAGACTTACTCGGAGCTTACTACTTCGCCTCACGTGCAAGAAGATCATGTCTACTGCTGCTCGTCGCCGTTTGATGCGAGACTTCAAGGTGCGCCACCCGAGGGACGCTTCACTTCCGCCTGCAGCAAGCGACCGTCGCAAACGTGCAGCTTTCCGTGCCAAAGCAATACTAACGTGCGGTTACAGCGCATGCAAACAGATCCACCCGCCGGCGTCTCTGCATCTCCCATCGCAGATAATGTCATGACATGGTAGCTGCCCCGCACGCGACACTGCCTCCCGCAGCGACACTCACCAGTCACAGGAATGCTGTCATCATCGGACCCGCAGATACACCCTTCGAGGACGGGACCTTCAGACTTGTTATGCACTTCGAAGAGGCCTACCCGAACAAACCGCCCGGCGTCAAATTCATCAGCCAGATGTTCCACCCTAACGTATACGGAACGGGCGAGCTCTGCCTGGACATCTTACAGAATCGGTGGAGTCCAACGTACGATGTGGCGGCTATCTTGACCAGTATTCAGAGGTGGGCTAAGGTACGTTCCCACGAGAGGCTGCTCATACTGACAGTACGCAGCTTGCTCAACGACCCGAATACTTCGTCGCCGGCCAACGTTGAAGCGTCGAATCTGTACAAAGATAACCGCAGGGAATATACCAAGCGCGTGCGCGAGACTGTCGAGAAGAGCTGGGACGACTAGTGCGCTGGGCAGAGGGGTACACCGCGCTATATGACGATGACGGGCATGGGATGACGGGATAGTGGCACGAAGCATGAGAGGAGTTTATATGGTATCGGAGCAGGGCGACACTCGGGTTGGCTGTTCATGGTCTGCTTTTGAGCTTTGACATAGCGAAGGCGTTAGGGTCTTGTTTGATCCAATGCACGGCGAATCGGCGTCATCTACGCTTTCTGCTTCTTGCTGTGCTTGGAATACATCTACATTGCGCTCTTTTTTATGCTGTTGCCGTGCTCTGTGACGTACTGCATTGCCCGCGCCGGACCGACAGCGAAACGTGGGCGTGGGCCGGTTGCTGGTCTGGTGAACCCTGGAACGGCGCGGCGGGGACACAATCGCGCTAAGAACATCAACAGACACACGCTGTACGCTCGCCCACACCCACAACGTCTGTCAGGCTCCCTCGACCTCTGCACTTTCCTCTCACTGCGTGCTCTCGTCCTGGTCCTCACCTCCACCGTCGTTTCGCAGCACTGCGCTATCCTGAAACGGGCAGCGGCCGAGTCCCCCTGATAGCGGGCGGGGCCTCAATCTCCTGCTGTACCGCGACCGCGCCGAGGCCTCGAAATCCCTCCGCCTTGACGTACCACAGCAGCAGCCCGCAGCGACGCACGCACAACCGCTGCCTGCAGCAACGAGTGCAACGAACGGCTGAGGAGTGGCCGCTGGGCCGAGAGCGATACTGTGCTGCCCATCATGTCGTAAGTGGACTCGGCGGTGAGGTGATGTCTAGGGTCGTGCTTGCTAACACACCACCACAGGAATACGATTAAAGGTGCGCTTTGCTCTGCTTACCAAACATGCCCGCCGAACGAGTAAAGACTAATGCACTGGTATAGTGGTGGCGCGTTTCCGCCCGCAGAACAAGATCGAAATCGCCAGCGGTGGAGAGCCCATCGTTGAATTCAAAGGCGATGATACATGCACGGTCTCGGTATGGCTTCTCTTAAAGCAACTAGCCCATGGCATTTTTGGCTAATGATGATGTGTACTATAGTCGAAAGAGGCCTCCGGGTCCTTCACCTTCGACAGGGTCTTCGACATGTCCTCGCGACAGAACGATGTCTTCGACTACTCGATCCGACCCACTGTGGACGATATTCTTAACGGATACAACGGTACCGTGTTTGCGTACGGTCAGACGGGTGCCGGAAAGTCGTACACGATGATGGGTACCGGCATCGAGGATGAGGTGGGCAAGGGTATCATCCCGCGAATCGTCGAGCAAATCTTCACCAACATTTTGTCCTCCGCAAGCGACATCGAGTACACAGTCAGGGTTTCATATATGGAAATCTACATGGAGAGAATCCGAGATCTTCTGGTTCCACAAAACGACAATCTACCGATCCACGAAGAGAAGAACAAAGGTGTATACGTCAAGGGTTTACTAGAAGTCTATGTCTCGAGTGTGGAAGAGGTTTACGAGGTCATGCGAAGAGGTGGAGACTCGCGAGCCGTTTCCGCCACCAACATGAATGCAGAGTCCTCACGATCACATTCGATCTTCGTCATTACTGTTGCGCAGAAGAATGTCAGCACTGGCTCAACCAAAAGCGGTCAGCTCTTTCTAGTCGATCTCGCTGGTTCCGAAAAAGTAGGCAAAACTGGCGCAAGTGGACAGACATTGGAAGAGGCGAAGAAGATCAATAAGAGTTTGAGTGCGCTCGGCATGGTCATCAATTCGCTCACGGATGGGAAATCCTCACATGTTCCTTACCGAGACTCCAAGCTTACCCGCATCCTGCAAGAATCGCTCGGTGGCAATTCACGAACTACTTTGATTATCAACTGCTCACCAAGTAGCTACAACGATTCGGAAACGGTGAGCACATTACGATTTGGTATGCGAGCGAAGTCTATCAAGAACAAGGCCAAGGTCAACGCGGAACTCAGTCCGGCGGAGCTCAAATTGATGCTCAAGAAGGCGCAAGGCCAGATTACGACGTTCGAAGGCTATATTTCTTCCCTTGAAGGCGAGGTGCAGCTTTGGCGAGGGGGTGATGCCGTCCCTAAAGAGCGATGGGTACCTGCTCTTGAGACAGGGTCAGGAAAGAAACCGCCTTCTACACCACGCGCGCAGACCCCGTCCAGGTTAGACGCTACAAAGAACTCAGAGACACCTTCGAGACCGGACTCAAGATTAGATATCGAACGAGCTGGCACACCTAGCATCCCTCTTGAAAAGGACGAGAAAGATGAATTTCTGCGAAGAGAGAACGAGCTTCAGGATCAGGTCGCGGAAAAAGAGAGTTTGCTCGAAAAAGCGAACGAGCTGCTGAAAGCTGCAAGAGAGGAGCTTTCCTACTTCAAGGAGCGTGATTCCAAGTCGAACAAGGATACTGAGAGAATGGCGACTGAACTGAACGAGCTCAAGATGCAGATCGAAAAACTCAACTTCGAAGGCAAAGAAGGACAGATCACCATGGACGGTCTCAAAGATGCCAACGCGGAACTCACAGCCGAGCTCGATGATGTCAAACAACAGCTCCTAGACGCTCGTATGAACGCGAAGGAGACAACTGCTGCAATGGACGAGAAAAAGAAGAAGAAGGCAGAGGCTATGGCGCAAATGATGGCAGGCTTCGATCTTGGTGGGGAAGTCTTCAGTGACAACGAACGCGCTCTAGGAGATATCATAAAACAGCTGGATTCGTTGAAGGAGCTGAGTGCGTCCGGCGAGGCTATCGCACCTGACGCTATACAAGAACTCCGCGAGAAGCTTGTCGAAACACAAGGCATTGTGCGTCAAGCCGAACTGTCTCTCAACAACCGAAACGAGCAAGATGATGTGCACAACAAGCGACGGGAAGCACTAGAGCAAAGGCTCGCCAACCTGCAACAGTCCTACGAAGAGCTCTGTGAGAAAAACCTTTCAGAAGCGGACAAGGAAGAGATCAAGAGCCGACTGGCTGAAGCATACGAGTCCCGCCAAGAAGGCAACATTGCACTTCTGCAAGAAATCAAGGAGGATCTAGCTCGGAAGTCCGAGAAGAACGCCGAGTTGACAGCTGAGATTGAGTCCCTGCAACAGCGCATCAAGAGTGGTGCCATTGCTAATGGGGTGGCAAACGGCATCAACGGCAAATCGGTTCAGCAGCAAATCGCCGAATTTGACAACATGAAGAAGAACCTGATGCGGGATCTGCAGAACAGGTGTGAGCGGGTAAGTGCTTTCATCTTGGTTTAGCAGAAGTTCCATTCGTTAATTTCTTTGGATGAACAGGTCGTCGAGTTGGAGATTTCCCTTGATGAGACACGCGAGCAGTACAACAACGTCTTGCGAACATCGAACAACCGCGCCCAGCAGAAGAAGATGATGTTTCTCGAGCGCAATCTGGAACAACTTACTGTTGTTCAACGTCAACTCGTCGAGCAAAATTCAAGTCTGAAGAAGGAAGTTGCCATCGCAGAGCGTAAGCTCATCGCCCGCAACGAGCGAATACAAAGTCTAGAGCAGCTCCTGCAAGACAGTCAAGAAAAGCTCACCGCTGCGAACCATCGGTATGTGGACAAAACCTCTTACGTCCTCTCTTTCCTTTCGTCAAGCCCCAAGAAGAAGAACGATCTCATCCCCTTGGAATCGTACCCCGCTTGTCTTGTAGAGAAGGAGAACATTCCCCCCCGAATCACCACGATGACCCATTCTATTCTTTCTCCTCTGAATCATCCTCTACCCTGAACGAGTGGACAGAGGTTAACAAGCGCTCCAGATTCGAAGCCCAACTTTCAGCGGTCAAAGAGCGTCTTGAGGCCGCGAAGCAGGGCTCCACCCGCGGACTCGGCTCGCCCACTGCCGGCGCCTCCTTCGCTTTCGGCGGCGCCGTCGGCTCGCGCGTTGCTAAACCCATCCGTGGCGGCGGTCCCGTCCAAGACGGCCCCGTGCTCCCCGTGCTCAGCAACCTACAAGCGCAAGATTCGGGCGCTCAGCAGAGCGGCAAGAGGACAAGCTGGTTCTTCAAGGGGTAGAAAGAAAGTTCTCACGCATAGCGATCTGATCTGCATCTTGGATATCTATCATGTCTCTACTTTATGTGATGGCGTTTGGTGCGAGCAAGAGGCGGGAGAACGGGTTGGTTGTTTGTCTCGCTATGAGGAGACGACCAAGAACTATTGGTATGGAATGGAAATGCGTTCATGAAGACTATTACGCTGGGCGCTGCGACGCGATAGATGCATACTTGGAGTTTGGGTTGCTGGGTGGGTCACCAGGTAGCTTTTATATCCCAAGACTATTTTCATTTGCTTTAAGTGAGCATCTCTGTTTGCTGCTGTTGGTGACCATATGACGGTGAGTGTGGATGCGAAGAAGAAAAACGAAGTGTGGAGTTCCCGGTATCCCATATCCACGGCTTCTCCAGCACCGGTCCCACAATAGTCAACCCATATTCCCGTACCCGGTGTTACCCGGTCTATTACTGGGATGCTATCAGATCAACACGCATGAACAACCAATGCGTTCCTCCACAGACACAATATACCCTCGAATGCGTCATTTCGCCGAAAGCACCATGAAACTACGTGGCATTCACGATCACAGATCACGACCATGCCGGCACCAGGATGCGAATGGACCACTTTGACGATACCTCGCGACACTTTCGAAAAGGATTCGGCGTCAAACAAAAAATTGCTAGACGTACTTAAAGCAGTCTGGGCGTTATCACAAGGACCTTTGCGGTGCCCCGTAAGTGAGCTGCTCGCGACACTACGAGAACATTGAGTTCCAGGCGGAGTCGTGGTCATCATGCGCGAAACTGGTTCGCTCGGCTGAGGATCAAGAGAGGTTCGAGAATTTGTACGCGAAGCTTGCCAGCTTACGAGGCGCCAAAATTGGTTTGTTGCTGCACTTCCACCAATTTGGATCATGACATAGATATCCCCAAAGCGCGGTTGTCTTCAAGAGGTTCGGACGCACAGCATGCTTGCGTCTTTGAACCAACCGATCAGCTTTACTATGGTTTGAAGTAAACTTCGACAGCACATCACTCAGCTTTAAAGGATTGTACTATAATCCACTTGAAATAGGCCCGCCTCTTGATGGAATGTAATATAACAGAAGCGCGCGAACTTCTTCCTTCATAATATGCTCTTAAAGTAACTGCTCATCATGTTAGAGCATCAACCATGGAAGATCTTCCATGGTGGAACCGATATTTGTTGCATGCGTGTACTTGCGCAATAACACCGTTCTACCATTTCTCAACAGCGTAATGACGGCTACTCTAGGAAGTAACCCGTAGACGAATTTTTACCCAGACAAGAGGGTCTCGAGAGAACGTGGCCCCCACACTCAATCGATGTGACAAGCCAAACTTGCCAAGCGCCACAGACCTTCTAATCTCCCTACCGCGCGTTAATCCACGACACTATGACCATCATTCGAACTCCTGGAACAACGTTCCTGGAGCCTCGTGCCGGGTAAATCCTTGTGCGACAAGCGATTCGTGGCCGTGGGGTCCCTCGCACGCTTCCCGTTTCAGGCAGGCTCAGGCATGATCAGGCACAAACTGACGCAGCCGCATAGCAACACCACTTCATAATCTAAGAAGACGCTGTGACTGCTGATCACAGCGGTGACGTGGTGCGTTGAAGGCGGCATATAAGTATTGCTGCTGCGCGCGGTGGCATGAAAGCAGTCTGTCTTTCACCACATCCTTATCATATCATTCATTGTATTCGCTCTTTACTCGCGCAGGGTCGTGATCTATACTTTCTTTAATCGCAAATCCTATTTATATTCGCAGAATCCTTTATTTATTTCATCTATCAACATGAAATTCACCACTTCTCTCGCTCTCTTCAGCGCTGTTGCGCTCACCAACGCGCTTGCTATCCGCCAGAGCAACGCCCAGACCTTCACTGGTGCGCTTGGCGGCATTGCTGCTACGCCCATCGAGGACTCGGGGGATGCGAAGCGCCCTTTTTCCGTGAAGGGAGATACTTTCGTCAACCTCGGCGCCGCCGTGCAGCGTTCTTGCGATCAGCAGTTCAGTATGTGATGCCCATTTCCCATATTTCTGGAGACGGCGCTGATTTTCTTCTCTCCAGACGCTTGTGCCAACCTTGCCAACGGTGGTAGCCAGAGTGTTGCGTTCGCGGACTGCACTGCGCAAAAGAGTAGGTGACGATTCGCAGACGTTACGTTGCTATTGAGGAACAGAGCTGACATTCTAATAGACCAGTGCGATGCCGCTGGAGCCGCCTAATAAGGCTCAGGTCGAGTATCTGATATAGATGGAGCCGATGTAGACGAATCCGATGTACCTGTTGGGCATCTCGACTGGGCTGGACCTCCGCAATAACGAATGACGAAGGTGGCTCTGCTGAATGGATCTGCTACAAATGTTCAGGATCGGATTTTATGACCAATGACAAACCATGATATATTCAAAAACACGTACCTCACGAAGCCTCCGTATGGCCTGGTTCTTGTTCGGTCTCGTTTCGTTTCGTAATGTCCTCTTCCTTCTTGGGCAGATTCGCTAGGCAGGGCGCGTAGAACAAGCGCCCGTCAATCGCTCCTCTTACAGTCCCGGCCATGACAATGCACCAAAGTATGATGACTGCCACGCTGAACATGGTGCCCAAAACTCGAAAGAACAGGCTCGGCATTTGCACTCCAAACTCAATTGTGCATACAGAGAACACGCCAATTGGAAACGTGAATCCCCACCAACCCATATTGAATGGAAACGGCCTAAGCTTTTGACAAGAGGCAAGCGCGAAGCAGAACCACAATAGTCCAAACCCCCACATAATCAGAGCTATGAAAATCCCGTTGATGTAGAAGATGTCGCCAGCTATTGTGAGATTGTCGAAGAACTCGACCTGCGGGAAGACCGTGCGGCTGACGCTCCCAAGGTAAATGATAGTGTATCCGCCCATGCCTAGAGGGCCCATAGGCAGGAAGGAAGATACTACGATTTCTCGAGGTGGGAGCTTGTGAAGCGCCAGACGCTGGTAGTAAATGACCAGAATTGACATGGCGAATGGCACTGAGAGACCCCACATGATGTAGGATGCGATCAACGTTCCTAGAGCGTTACGAGGGTCTGGTAAGACCTTCGCAACTGTACGATGCAAAGGCGAGTATTAGCCCATAGTTGTGAGACAGATGAGGAGGTAGGCACGAACCTTCGGCTCCAGTACCTGAAGCAACAATCGTGGCGGCAATCGGCAATAGCTGAACCGCGGTAATATAATCGAGTTGGTGTTGTTGCGGTGTGCTCGTTAGGATCACTGCAAGGGAGACGGTTACAGCCACCGCGACGATACTATCAATCATCCAACAGACCCATGCAAAGTTGACAGCCCAACGGCCCCAGTACGGAACACACAGGAAGATCCAGGCCTCGACGAGAGTTGCGAATCCGATTGGGATGCATCCTAGGAATAGCGAGTTCGTCCGGTCGGCTACCATTACTTTCCATACTAGAGTTCAACATGTGGTTAGCGTAGGTGGTAAAACCCCCAGTATGTCAATTTCTTACATACTTTCTGGATATAGCGTATACCGTAATACGGAGATGATGAGGAAGGTGAAGTAGAGAAGCGTGTTTAGACAGAAGAAGATGACAGATAACCAGTATAGCCAGCGTGCTTTGAATGGAATGGTGATGAATAGCAGAGATACTATCCCGGTACCCATCGTAACCGCGAACCATGACGGAGAGAAATTGCGAACTATTCTTCGCCAACCGACCTGCAATAATGAGTCAGCGAACGACCCAACCCACTTCAGAACACACTGACATCGTATTTAGTCACTCTCGGAGGGTCTTCCGCAGCAAATGTGTCCTCGAGTGGTTTCGACACTTGGTTAACGCGTCCGCCAGATCGCAGTCGCCTGACTGGAAGACGCTGCGAGGTACTGACGGGTGATAGTGCAGGATCGTCCATGGACGTGATGCGAAACAAGTTCGGGTCTTCCACTGTTTCCATCTCATCGACCAGCATCACTCCTTCTGCTCCCAGTGAGGATTCAGTACTGTGGAGTGTCAATTGAGGAACAACGTGAATAGTGCGTCCCGTTGGGATGATACGTCAAAGCTCATCTGGATCAAGTGAAGTGAATAGGCCTTGTCGCCTCGCCCACCGATTGCCAAGTTTAACGGAGGCAGGGAGCTCCTACGTATATGCAGCCACTAGGATATCGTCGGACGTTGACCGCTCGCACGATCTGATGTATGGGCGTCTAGGCGAGTGATCGGCGCGCCGTGGATTTCCTTTGGTCCAGATGAGACACGATACTTGATCAGGCCTAGACCTACACGTGCAGCAGCGATCATGTTCCGCGCACAGACCGGCTGTGTCAAACTTCAGCTTTGTGTCGGCAGCCGACAGCGCGACGTCTAGAGTGTCCTCGCATTCCTCCCTTGTCACTTTGGACACTACCGCCTTTACGATGTCGCGGTGATTCTCTGCGCTGCAAAGGGCCCAAAGTGCGTCTACAGCGCTTCTTTGCCGCCAACCACTCCCTACCGATAACCCTGCGTCCGATCAAGCCACCACCCTGATCCCTGCCATCCGCGGCCCCATTCCTTCCCTGTTGTATTGTTATCATGACCGGTTTCTTGGATTTACCACTGGAAATTCGCAATGTTGTCTATGATTTCCTGCTCCGAGAAGAGCTGGAACCCCACTTCCGAGCCGTTATGGCCGTTTCGGAGGTATATGTCAAAGAGCGTCTGCCCCTTCGGAACTACCGCGGCCTTTTACAGACTTGTCGAAAGACATACTGCGAGTTCAAGCAAGCAATACAACATCTGGCGGCTTCAAAGCAGCTAGAGTACGAACTGGACATTACGTTTTCCCACGGCCGGCCATATTTCGCTTTGACATGGGTGTGGTTTCCCGGATTATCGTCCACTATCAACTCGCTCGTCGTCAATGTGGACCTGCGCATCCGGGAACCTTTCTATTACGAAGGACATTTCCAATCCCCGCACGACCACGAGCTTGCCCATCTTATCGAGGACGTATCCGAGAGTTTCGCAGAGCAATTGTTCGACTACATAGCTATCCTACTTAAGACGCTGGCAAATCTTCTTTCGTATGGCGATTCAAGATTCAACCTATTGTACACCGAGAGTCTTATTCTCAACTTCCGCACACCGACCACCATGGTGCCGGGTTTGGAGGTTCCACGAGCAGAGCAGCGCCGTGTCAATGTTGACGCGGACGAAGCTGAAGACCTACTCGAGACGATGCAGACAACCCTCAAAGCGAACGCGAAAGCTTTTCAAGCATTTGCCGCTAGTCAATGCGGCTTGTTGTCACCCCTGATCCAAATCGGATCGCTCCAGTTCGCGGTAGAGGGCGTGGTATGGGGCGAAGGACATAACCTGATTCTTGCGCACAACGACTTTCAATGGTTGCAGTATTGATACCTGGTTGGTGCGGCGTTTTCAGCGTGACGGCCGAGAGAGTATCGACATTCTAACGACTTTACGACATCTGCTTCGAGTATATTCTGGCGTTGATTGCAGCAAGACATGCTATTTCAGCGATCAAGATTTTGTTTGGGCGGTTTCATGTTTTTCTGCGCAAAGTAGCAAGCGGTACTGCATAGTAAATCGGCGTTCATATATGTCATTCGTCGTTGTTGTACATAGATTACACGAGGAATCCAGTATATGGGTATCCATCTAACTGCACAAGCCATCTAACAAACCAAGGTTCTATACGTATAATCTCCTCCTAGTCAAACGTGCGACTCTCCCCTCATCCGCTTTTGCAAATGCTACCGCACCGATAGTTTCATTCGCACACACGTCCCCTATCATGACTTTCATGTCCTGCAGCATATGGGTCCGCTCTAATCCATGTAATGTCGTGCCACCAGTCGGCGTAGGCACATAAGGATTCAATAGCGTCATACTGCTCGCATATCCAATGATGTCCGGGACACATGTATAGTACTTGAAGAACAACCCCATATACGCAGCAATCTGGAGGATAATCGACGACACCAGGAGCGCAGTGAACCACTTCCAATTGAGTTTCCAAACGCTCGGCATGGGCGTCGAAATCGTAGACGCAGTCCCGTTGAAGAGCTGCGAGTCTGTCGACTGAGTGGTATTGTCGAAGGTTTGGTCGAGATTGCCACCGAGCGTGTTCATCGCGTACGTGGACTGGAAGAAGGAGTTCCAGAGAATCGTGAGTCTGTTGGACAGGACCTCGGGGCTTAACTCGTAGAGCTGGACGTAAGTCTTCAGCCCGACGAAGTTTGTGGGATCGGCCATCCATTTCTCTGCGTTCGTGCTGCCGCGGAAGGCTACTGAGCCTACACCCAGGTTGTCAATGCGCGGCAGGGTTATCATGGTGTTGAATGCGGGGGTGTTCCGGAAGAAGGCGTCAGTGTCTCGGGTGTAATTGACGCCGATGTACGAATCAACTTTCCTTATCGCAGTGGGGATGCAGGATCGCCCTTTGCAACTGATTCTCGTCTCGTACGCATCGTAGGATAACTTGCAGCTGGCGACGGTATAGTTAAAGTAGTCTTTATTTTCAGCATCATTGTTGGCCATGGACTTGAAGCTGATGGAGCATGGCCATTTGCTGCAAGAGCTGTTGACGGGGGTGTAAGCGACCTTCCAGGTTGACACGTCCATGCTGCCGAAGTCTGCTTGTTTTCCTCCCTGCATCTCATTCTTGTCGCAGTCTACATCCCACTGCCGTGCCTTGACGGAGAAGTTGCTTGCTCCGATCTTGTCAAGCTGAGCCACGGGAATGCCAATCAACGAAGCATACGTGATGTTTGTGTTATTGTCACTTTTGATCGTCTTCCACTCGTCGGACGTACTGCTTTCGACAGATGCAAACCGCGGCATCTTGACGTTGCCCCAAAGGTCCATGGACGTGTCTTGATACTTCGAGCTAGAAAGCAACGAAGCGAGAAAGATCGGCGAGAATACACTTCTTGCACTGTTGATATCGCTTGCCGCGCCCATAGCAGTGCCCACGACTGTATCAGGGTTCAAATATTGAATAGTGCCGTTCGAGAAGACGCTGTTTGTTTCTTCTCCCATCAAACGCAGGGCAGATTGACCTCCAAGCGGGGAAAGGAGCCATAAGATCATCAATATGTACCCGATCAATGAGAATCCGCGCAAGGATATCTGACGCTCGAGCGCAGAGAAAAGTGAGGTCGAACCGATGAGCTGCTCCAGGCGACCGAGAGTCGTACCACGTTCAGCTAAATTTAAGCCTAGGTACTTGAAACACCGTCCCATAAGTGCAGCGAAGATCACGGGGAAGATAGTCGGCGACAGAAGAAGCACTTGTTGGAGGTGCTGTCCGTACTGTGATACCTCTTTGCCATCGATTCGCGCAGCGATGAGAGCGAGTGCTTCGGAATGTGTTAGCAGAAAGCGAGAACGCAACAGACCACAACTTACCAACGAACATTAAAGATGACGAATGGAAGACTACATCGAAGGCGAGAATGAAGGATCTCAATTTGTTCATTGCCCATACATTTGCTGAGGGGAGTCGTCCAAGGTATTGTTGGCTTTCTCTAGGCGGGCCTTTCTCTGGGCCGCCTGGCGGAGGACCGGTGGGTGGCGCGTAGAAATGAGTGTTGATCGGGTCATATCCCGTATATTGCGTAGGGTGGTCTCTAAAACCCGGCGGTATACCCTCGAAAGTTGCACGTGAATCTGAATAGCTCTTAATCTGATGTAGTCCCTGTTCCTGCGGCAGCGGCTGCACGATTTCATCAAGTCGCGTATACCCCATCTCGTCGCGCGGCCGGTCCGGCTTGATCACACGCTGATGTGAAATCGGGACGGAAAAGCGAGGGGGTGTTGGCAGTTTTGTTCAGCCTCATGTCAGCCGGGATGATCATGCAGCCTAGTGGGTGGGGATCTCATCTGGAACACAAGGCGACCGATCCATGCTTGATGCGGCCCAAATAAGGCTTAGGAGCGTGCAGCCCCCACGGATATCCCCCTGGCCGCGAGTCACGATTTAGGGTCCTCCTTGAAATGTTGTAGCGCGTTTATCTTGGGAGAAGATAGTGCGGCTGATGAACGAAGAACGAGAGAAAGTTCAGGAACGGTGTCAGAAAAGGCCGACACGTGCCAGAATATGAACTTCGAAGCATACCATCAGAGAATCAAATTCTCATTCGATGGGATATTTTGGTGGTGCATTGCCTTTGGGAAGCTGCTCCGTGGCCCTTTGGAATTCCTAGAAGGCAGGTGGTACCAGGCGCATGCGGCATGACAACTCACAGTGTGCGCCGTCACCAGTACTGATGGCAACCTTACCCTTCCCTACCAAAACTTATGCGTCACCAACTTAAGATTTCCCTCGGAAAACTCTCTGACACCTCGGTCCTTCACTTTTGTCCTTGTCCGCATCGCAATCACCTTCTCACCCGTCTTTAAGTTGACACCTTCGTGCTCAAACTGCTCCCACTTTACCAGACTTCCCTCAATTGCCCAGCGTGGCACTGCATCCTCATACTCGACGCCCTTCTCGTTGCGCAACATATTTAGCACCTCAACAACAGTCTTCTTATGCAGCTGCCGGTCGTCATAGAGCGACCTAGCAAACGCATTGACCGAATTCCTCATCGCATCCCCGCGGCACCGCCAAAGCAAGCAGTTCAGCGCCTCCTCCACCGACGGCACAGTGAAGAACCGCGCGTCGAAGTGCGCAGTTCCCAGCGCACCGTAAGCAGCGTCCTTGACCTTCGGTTCGGGCTGCGCAGCCAGGTATGCAGCGAGATGCGCGTTGAATCTCACAGAGCAGTAGCTCGCTGCGAGGCTGCTCAGCTTCTGCACGCGCTCATTGAAAGTCTGCACGCCTGAAGGAAAGACCAGCGTTATCTCGTCGGACTGCGTGTATGCTACTGTCGCTTGGTTAAAGTATTTAAGGAGGTCGACGCATGTGGCTATCATCGCGTTATGGATGCGCTGGTCGAATGGCTTGTGGAAGTTCGCCGTGAAGCGCGAGAATGTATGGCCGTCGAGTCGCAGGATGGTGGATGCTGCAAGAGGAAGTGTGAAGTCGAAAGAAGCTTCGTACTTCTTCATACGGTCGGCAAGCGTGGGGTGCAGCTGCTGGGTGGCGGCCGCCACAGGATTGGCCGTCGCTTGCGGTGTTGTTGACTCGGGTTCGGGCATCAGGGCAGCCTCTGGTCAATCGCACGACAAGATATAAAGCTAACGAGCTTTATGGTATCTGACCATCTGAGATTGTTGATGGTTGCCTTTGCATGTGAGAGATGGTCGCGGATAAGGGCTGGTGAGTCGATGTGAAAGGTGAGTCATCCGTTGCTAGATTCACGTGGTCGAGGCCAAAGCAAGCACTTTGAAGTCGGACATCATATTTCATTGATGACCTCAAATGATACAGACCATACCAGTCATGATTCCCGACCAGCAGGATGTCATCATATCGTCGTAAACATCGTAAGCCGCTAGCAGCGATCAGAATATGAACAGGAGGACATTCTACCAAAAGCTTGCAGAAGTCCAAAACAGAGCACCTGCACTCAAACATCTTCTTTCACATGCGCCCCAGTCTGCCTGTTTTCCACAGTGATATGGACTTCCTTCACAACGCGGATGATCGACTCTCGGTCGTCAAATTGGTTCATATCAAACATGTCTTCCGATTTCACCGTGGAGACGTTTGTGCTCGCTTCACCTGTACGCCTACTGAATGTATTGCGTGATCCACGACGGACTTCCTTGGATTTGCCGCTCTGTTCGGAGCGGCTAGATGTGTTTGAAAAGACGCCAGGCAGGTAGCGAGTCACAAGAGGACGCAAGCAGGGGAGGCAGGAGCATATGATACCAACGTTGGTCTCAATGGAGGACCATGTTGCCGCTGGTGGGTTGTTATAAGTGGGGTCGGGTGAGTTGGATATCGCGACAAGCGATTGGAGGCGCAATATGGATACCAAGCAGACGCTATATGGGTATCGTCAGCTGAGAAGGCCAAGATCGGGTGCTGGATGGCTTGGGGTGGAGGTGTGGGGCTGCACTTCTGAAGCGCCCCGGTGGTACGGTGCATCGTATGACAGTCACAGCTTGAACGCCCAGACTTCAACGGAGGCTCACGCCACATGCACGCCCGAGAACGTGTGGGAAAAGTACTGGATCCACTTACAAGCCACCGATGGCAAATATTCCGATGAGCGCCTGCTTCTGCCTTCGGGGTAGGTTGAGCTTGCGAATGACCGGCATTGGTAGCACAATGATGGAAAGGTCTGTCAAGATGTTCATGGCGCCGTTGAAGAACCATACCGTGAACTGGTCCAGGCATTTGAACGGATGCTTCAGCGTCCAGAAGGCTTGAATTGGCTTACATCCGAAGATGGAGCTCAAGACGGTCCAGAAAGCGTAGACCACGACGACCGCCAGGACGACATCACAGGCAATCTGGAACTTCCTCGTGGAGAATACGCGGCGATATTGTAGAAGGATGGAAACCTTGGTGAAGCCGAGTGAGAGGTAGTAAACGATGAGACTCGCGTAGAAAGCCTTGACGAAAATAATAAGCGGTTGCAGTATCACTGTAGCAATGTGCGTACCTTCAAGGAGTATAGCGAATCCACAGGCTGCAATTCCCATATGTGCAGACCCATTCCATGTTTGGCCTCTATGAAAGGTTGGTTCCTCTCTTGTACTGAGAATAGCGATGGTACTCACGAATGCCGATGCAGATATTGAGACCGATGGAGCATACCTAGAATTGTGTTAACCATGCTCCTTCAAGATCTGGATGCCCTACCAGAGCAATGGAGACGAAGTAATCTTCAACCCCAAGATAGCGAATAACGAATAAGCGAGTATACAATCGCAAAAGCACCGTCAAGGTAGCAAAAGCGCTGAACACACTCGAGAGGATGACGGCCTGCCGACCCCGGGTGTTATGATCTAACATGATTTCAAGAGTGTTTGAACGATGCTGAAAACGCCCTGTTGACGAGTGATAAGGAACATTGGTACTTGAATATTCCGAGTCACCCTAGTGGCTGTAAGGTGCGTTCAGTAAATGGAATACTATGGCGAAAACAAGAAGCGTTTCAGTCCGTCAGAACGATCGCAGCGGGCAGCCGTTAGTTGATAGCAATTACCCATTCAGATGCCCTTTAGCGCAGCGTAGTATCGGTCCACGTTAGTGGCGTCATGAACCTTGGTCCTGAGTGGGTCTCCGCTGCATCCGTCAGAACGCTTTGCGCATGTACAACCGTCTGAAGCCGTGGCCTCCTCGCAGTTTCTGGGCTGGCCATGCGGGAGACAGCTCGATCCGATGTTGTACGACCTCAAGGTTGCTTGATAGGCGATGAATGTCGCACAGGATTGTGACGTAAGTATCACAACGGGTTTCTTAAGCATTTCGCTGTTGCGAAATTCTTTCTGGAGCTCGCTTGTGAGCACGGTTAGACTTGGAACAAAGAACCGACGAGAATGCGTTCTCGTTTTTGGTGCTTCCACGCTTGCTGGTTTCGTCTAGTCCATGCGTCGGGATCTGTTCGATGGGAGCCTGCACGTTAAGGGCGAACGCTGGCCGATGTCGGATAGTGTCATACACATGGTGAAGCAGGTGTATTCTGTCTATGTCTCTTTTGACAAACATGTATCATCAACGGCGTCGATGAACGTTTAGAATGGAAGGTGGCACGCGTCTACTGGAACGCCGTGGCACTAAGCCTAAGGCACCAACCAGAGACAGTCCATCATCAACTCCAACACAGTTCACCTCCACAAAGATCCCAAACCCAATAACGACGAGGTTTTAGCAGACCAACTGTGTGCTTGAGCATCCGCAGACCAGCCTTGACAGCCGTCCACCTTGCAATGAAGATGGACTAATAATGCCCTGCAGCTATAATCTTCGACAGCTCAATAAAAAAAATGAAGCATTTCCAAAGCGTGTTGAGAAGAGTGAGGACCATAAAATAAGTCAATTATACCCAGACTTCGTGGTGTGATCCTTTCCATACTTTGGCCTACTATCTTTCACTGCCGAACTGCAGGTCCAGGCAATAGTTGCCGCAGCTCTCTTCTGTGGCAGCATTGCTGCACCACCGCTGCACCACCACCCGTGCGACGCGCTTCATCTCTCAAGATACTTCAGTCGAACGAAGATGGCTGGTTTGAGGACAATGCTCGCACTCTCTTCTCCCGCCTTACAACCGCTGGTCACGATGTCATCCTCTCAGCACCCTCACTCGACCGCTCCGGCTCAGGTTCGCCCCCATGACATACTACTGCCCACCACTAACCCGCCTTCCCAGGCTCCATAGACATCTTCCCCAAACCTCCCCCCAAGTACCACGGCTGCGAATACAAATCTTGCCCATCACTCTCCCCCGCCATCGGCTACAATGCTTCCAACCCACGCCTCAATTACGTAAATTCCTACCCTATCACCAACGTCCGCATCGGCCTACAACGAATTGCGTCCACGCCCTGGAGCACCACCGCCCTCGCCGACCTCGTCGTCTCAGGCGTAAATGTCGGATACAATTTCGGGTGGCAAGTCTACGGCTCGGGAACCGACAACGTAGCCATGTACGCGCCCAGGCACGGCGTCCCTGCACTCGCATTCCCAGGACATGAAGGCGTGATGGTGGGCTGAGATAGGCCTGTGCCGAAGCATAGTCTGATCTACGCCGAGCTGGCAAGCAAGCTGGTGGAGACGCTGGTACAGGGTGTAAAGCCCTTCCTTCCACCCAGTGTGTGGTTCAATGTCAATTTCCCACAGGTGAAGGGGAATTGTACGAGCGCGGATAATTTTAGGTTTGTGTTGACGAATGTTGATTTCAGCGTGCAACTTGAGACAGGGGTTGAGTGCCGACCCCGGATGTGGAGGTATGTGGGAATAGGGGACGGTTGCCTTTGGAGAGTTAGGTAATAAAATTGCATCTGAGGGTGTGTGTGGTTAGTGTCAGTGTGGGGAAGATGGATGGGACGGGTGTTAATGCGGGCAAGGAGGAGCAGAAGGTTGTTGCACGGATACTGGGGTCTGTTTCTATTTGTCTTGGAAAATGAACGGATACGATGGAAGGAAAGGGGCGGTTGGTGGTCTTGTTATGTTCAAGGTAATTATCGCTTGGTCTAGATGTCTAATGCTGAATGAGTCGTTTAAGAAGCCAGGATGGAAGTCAATGGTATCCAAAGGATCTATGCCACAATGGCGCTAGCTTCCTCCTCCTTCTTTTCTTCATCCTTTGCCCCTGGCTTCCCAGACTTTTTGAAGATGTTCTGTAAAACGATCTTAATCTCCTCCAAGAAACGGTCTACCTCTTGCTCCGAGCCAACCGTGATCCTCAAGCAGCCCAAGCACCCATGTTCTTTTCCTCTGAATCGCACCACGACCCCCTTCTCTTCAGCTAAACCCTCGTAAACAGCCAACGCCGTCTCGTTGGAGGGTTTGCCACCCTGATCCGCGGGCGCATCCAGCATCTCGTAGAGCAGGAAATTTGACTCTTCGCCTCCAAGGAACTTACCGACACCGGGTATCTTGGGAAGCTCCGCCAGCATTCTTTCTCTCTGCTTCACAATCAGATCCTTGTTCTTGTACATGACCTCCAAGTGTTTCGGGTCCAATGCCGCGCGCGCAAGCTGACTGGTCGGATTGGAAATATTGTACGGTGCCTTCAACGAGTTGAGTATGCGCGCAATCGCGGGATCTGTGAAAACCGCGCCCAACCGTATACCCGCAAGTCCGAACCCCTTCGAGAGTGTCTGCATAACCACCAAGTTCGGCCACTCCGTCACCCATTCTGCCAGACTCGCGTTGTCGGGCGCGAAGTCAACGTACGCCTCGTCCACCACCACGACGCCATTCCAGCTCTCATGCTCCAGTATCTGCTTGATATCCTCCTTCTTCAACATCGCACCGGTGGGGTTGCCCGGAGAGCAGAGGTAGGCCAGCTTGATGCTCTGATCCTTCGCTAATGCGTCCTTTACCGCAGGCACGTCAAGCTGGAAGCCTGGTATCTGCAGGGGTACTTTTACGAGCGCGACATCGTTCACTTGTGCGGAAACGCTGTACATGCCGTATGTGGGTGGGCATACGAGGATCTTGTCCTTGCCAGGAACGCAGAAGGCGCGGAGGAGTGCATCGATCGCTTCGTCCGAGCCTACGCCGACAAAGAGAGAGGCGGGAGTGAGAGTTTTCGAGGTGTGGACTTTAAAATTGCGGAGGTTGCAGAGGTCTTGCTTGAGTTCTAGTTGGTGTCTTGCGCATGTTGTTAGCTCCCGTTGCTGTGCGCAGAGGTAAGAGCACTTACGGATCGGGATAACGGTTGAGACCGAGCAAGTCGATGTCAACGGCGGGCCCAGAGCCATTTGACGTGCCATTTGTGAGCTTTCCATCCTTATTGAGCGCGAGCCCTGGGCCCATCGCGTTCTCATTCGCGTCGAGGAGAATGTTTGTGCCGTCGTCTTTGTAGTCACTGCGCCGTGTAAGTGGTGGCTCGATAAGCGCTTCGAAAGCCGACGTACTCGCGCGCGCAGCGGTATGGCTCCAATGCGAGAATGTTTGGTCGGGCGCATTTCGACAGATCGAATGCGGAAGTTCTTGAAGACATGTTGGCTGCGTGTGTGGTTGCAGAGGATGTGGTGTTGCGTTAGAAGGCGCGGGGCAACTTTTTGTAGCATGTCGCGGGGTTTGGTAGCGGCTTCGGGGAAGAGTCACACCTCCGCGCTTTGCCTTCGCATCCCTATCTTTTGAGTCACTTCCAAAACGTCGATGAGTGACTCCTAGGATCTATTCCGATCAGGATCAAGCGTTCGGCGTGTTTCCATCCATGTATTACAGGGCGCAACGCTGTCCTTGAGGATAGCTGTAGATCTGTCGTAGATGCACTTGCTCATATCGAACAGCAACTTGCAGGGAAATGGACCTGAAAATGTTGTATGGCATGTAGAACCTCAAACAAACTTTTTTCAAAAGCGCAGTGTACCACAACATGTCTCTCTTTGTTGTCATGATTTATTTGTGTATTTAGCGGTGCTCTTCATGGACAAAAAGTATGGGCAACATACTTTCCTCAACAACACCCTTAAGTAGCCAGGCGATCTTGAGTAAAAAGTTCCAAGGACACGAGTCCTCATGGAGGTCCAAGAGGTTCTTTTTCCTCAGAGCTTGGTCATGCTGGGTGACGCCCAGTCGTGCTTTTCCAGCTCCGGCACCCTCGGCTCGCTAAGTAGTAGTAGTGCTTGAGTTCCGCTGCACAGTTTAGCCCGTCCTGCCTTCGCAAGACCCCTTTCTGTGAGGGAAGAATCATGTAACATTATTTGGTATATATACGATAAAGTATAAACCTTTTCATCATTCAAACAACATCCGATATGGTCTAGTGGCTAGGATACATCGCTCTCATTCCTTCACAGAATTGATCCGATGTGGCCCGGGTTCGATTCCCGGTGTCGGAAATTTGGTATAGACAGTTAATTCAAGCGATTGCTCGCTAGCTTTCCTTTTTTGCTTTTTCCCGCTCTTGTTCTGATGATATTTTTGCTGTCAGCTAGAGCTTAGATGGCGGAGTGGTAGATCGATCCTTAATTTTCTAAACTGTGCTATCTACTGATGTCTTTCAAGAACACCTCAACACGATTTTGCTATCTCTCTACAAGCCCCAGCTCCTTCCGTCTGAATACACAGGCTCGCACGATGATCTTGTAACCCAGTGCCTCCATTCCTTCTCCTCACCTAAGCTGCGCTCCTTTGGAAAATGTGAATTGTATGAAACCCATGGCAAGCATAACCTCGCACTCGGGCTGTTCTCAATAGCGCACCCTTTTGTCAAGACATTCTCCCTTAAGAGAGTCCCCCTCACCACCACATTGTGAAATACCGCACCCATCAGACCCTCTTCTATCTTCCTTCGGCTCACCAGCCTAGCCCTCCGCCGACCCCAGGTCGCCTATGCGCGCAACGGTGCGCCGGAGATGATGCGTGAGATCACTTGGCATGCCAAGGGGGGCAACAAGCGCGTACCTGCAGCGTTGGGGCGTGTTGCTTCGTATGCCAGCTTAGCGAGCGGAGATTGCAAAGCGTAGCTGTCGCCGGGTTGGGAAGTGGTCGGTGGTGGTAGTGGGTGGACACATATGGGGGATATGGGCGCGGGCTGAGTGTGGATTGATGCCGTACATGGAGCAAGGTAGTTGGTGGACACGAGTGGTGGTGAATCTGTTCATACAAATTGAAATTATATTGAGAGGGGTATCTTATTCTTCTAGAAGATCCATCACCAGCTGGGGTATAATCTCAACTCCCTCGGCCTTGATGGCGCTCACAGGGACCGCCTGGATGCCCTTCTTCCAAGCGTTCTTGCGCCCACTAGGGTGCTGTTCCGCCTTCTTGTTCACAGCCTCCAGATAATGTTGCAGCTGCTGGTAGTTATCTTGAGTCCCCGGCAAGTCGGCCTTCGTTGCAATCACGAACCAAGGCTTCGCTGAGATGGGCGTGGTAGGAATGAACTCCAGAGGCTCGAGCGGCGTGTCGAAGTCTGGCGAGTTAAGCATGTCTGCGGGTTCGCTGGGCGTAGAGCGACGGGTCGGAGGCTCGTAGGTGACCATCTGATCCATGCGACGCTCAGTCTCGGCGTTGAGCTCTTTGCCTCGCATGGTCTCGTACTCGGATACTTCACGCCAAAGAAGCTTCAAAGCTTGCACAGCATCGCCAGCGGACAGGTCAATGACGAATGCAAGAACGGCAGCTCTTTCCACATGGCGCAGGAAACCGAGACCCAGACCTTTGTCAAGGTGCGCATCTTCGATCAGCCCAGGCACGTCAGCAATCGTGAAGTTGTCGCGCAGCAAGCCATCTCTCCCCCGTTTGATGACCTTGGGCCGGCCCTTGTGGTCGTCCAGGACCACGGTGCCCACATTGGGCTGCAAGGTCGTGAAGGCCCAATTGCCCACGCGAGCTCGGCTGTTGCTCAATGCTCGCAGCAGTGTGCTCTTTCCCGCATTGGGCAGACCTACAAGCCCAAGGTCTGCCAGTATCTTCAGTTCCAGCTGCAGCGACATCTTCATGCCCGGATCGCCCCTTGTCGCCATCATCGGGCGGTATTGGTTAGGCAGAACGAAGTGAGGATTGCCTAGACCGCCCATGGCTCCAGCGGCGAGAAGCATGGGGGTTTCCATGTGCTTATCCAAATCAAGCCATATGGGAGCTTGCGGTTGGAGTGCGGCCAGGTGCGACTTCCGTGGCGGTGGTAGAGGCGGGAAGGACAGTCTATTGAGTTCCGAAGGTACCATTCCAGGGAACACCAGCCATTTGTCCTTCCTGTAGCTGCCTTGCTCTAGATCTTCTTCCAACTGCCTCTCCTTCTCCTCGGTCTTCTTGTTGCGCCAGCGCGGGCGGCCGCGCTCGCGTTCGAGTCGCTCCTGCTCTGCGATCTCCTCTGCTATCGGGTCGTGCCGCAGTATCTCGCGCACAATGGTGCCCACGGGCACTGTGATGAGCACGTCTGCGCCGCGCTCCCCGCCCTTCACCTTCCCCTGTCCGTTCTTGCCCCTTCCCGCTTTCAGGAGCCGCCGCCGTGCAAGCTTGTGCAGCGAGGTCTCGCCGCGCACTGCCTGTATGTATACGTTGCCACCGCTGCCGCCATCTCCGCCGTTGGCAGGGCCTTCCTCGATGTACTTCTCACGCAAGAACGACACACAGCCGTGGCCACCAGCGCCCGATTCTACTGTCAGGATGCATCGGTCGGCGAAGGGCGTCAACGCGTAGTTGTCCGGCGTGGGATTGAGATGAGATGGTTGGTCGTCGGGCGATTCGGAGTGAGAGCCAGCGCTCTCGGCGGTGGAAGAACTACATCTTACCGGTCGTGATGGTCTGCCGACGAGAAATGGACGGGCGAACGAATGCGCGCAGGCTTCGGACAAGGAGGGATATAGGAACGGCGTCAGGGTGCTGCCGAGGCAGAGATGCCGGATCGAGGGTCTGGCCGGCGGCATGCAGCAGAGTGATCCAGACAATCGCACGAAGGCTCTGAAACGCGCCTGGGATCGCTGGTGCAAAGGTGGCGTAGGACAATGTCCGAAAGATTCTGATGATGCTGATTCGGCAATGCCAAGCACGCGTCGGAGTTCGTATGGCAGGCGCTAGGCTGGCGCGTTCCTGGCTAACACGTCCAAGTCCGCCCAGTGCTCCGTCGTCGCCCTCAGCCAGGCCCGGCAGCGTGCTCTCCGTCTCACGCTGCTCAGTGCTGGTACCTGCATCGCCCACTGTCTGCTTCAATCGCCCAATCTCCGGCTGCTCCCCACCGTCTGCGCGCGGATAGAAGCATTCAGGCGTCCTTGGCTCCACATTCACTCACCGCGAGGCCTACATTGGCATTCCACACGTGCGATACCCAGGCTGCTCGCGGCTCGGGTTTGCAATTCGACAGTCTGCTGCCCAGCGGCGTCGCCATGGCTGCGATCCGGGGTTTAGTGCTTGCTGGAGCCTTGATCGCACTCTCGACCGCCCCTTCCTCTTACGGCGCGCCAACCCTCTTACCTCTCTCGAGCGCGCGGTCCATGCTTCTTGCTCGTGTACTGAAGTGGGTCTTGGCCGGCTGTCTCGTTCTCGAGATCAACAGCCTTCTCAATGCGTGGGCCGAGAATCGCTGGATGTTGACCAACGACAAGAGCTCCTGGCAGTGGGACAAGGAATTCGCCGTTGTCACTGGAGGCTCGCATGGCATTGGCGCTGCCGTGGTGAACCAGCTCACCTCGCATGGCGTAAAGGTCGCCGTTCTCGACATCCAGCCGTTGTCCGAAGCTGTCCAGAATGGTGCGCGCCAGGCTTTCATCTTGACCCACACTTAGGCCGTCAGTCGCCGCTAACCTTAGACGTAGATGGCAGCCTGGTCTCATTCTACCAATGCGATCTCACTTCACGAGACGCTGTCCACGAGGCTGCTGCTGCATTGCGCTCGGACCATGGTTCTCCCTCCATCTTGATCAACAATGCTGGGATAGGTAACTCGAGCTGCATTCTCGATCTCTCGCCAAAACTTCTACAAACCCTGATAGGACTCAATCTGGTCAGCCACTGGTACACGGTGCAAGAGTTCCTTCCAGATATGATTGCTAAGAAGAAAGGCCATGTAATGGCTACCTCCAGCATGGCCGGTTTCGTCGGCTTAGCAGGCGGTGGAGACTACGCTGCAACAAAAGCTGGCCTGATAGCTTTTCACGAGAGTTTGACCCAAGAGTTAAAACATCGATACAAATGTCCACAGATCAAAACATCCATTGTATACCCCTATTGGACCAGGACACGCTTGAACGCCACGATACAAAAACGCCTTGGCGGGATGTTGAAAGAACCTGAGGACATTGCAAAGATCATGGTAGACCACATTATTGCGGCCAAGAGCGGCCAATTGGTCCTTGGTCCAAAGCTTGCACCACTCTTGCGCGGAACGCCAATATGGCTGCAGGAGCTCGTACGCGACAGTCAGGCTCACATCGTCACTGGAGATGCGACAAGCGCCGTATTGAAAAGTTCTTGATTGAGGACAAGACAGCCACAGCGCGAGCCTTGAAACTAGAATGTGGAGGAAACGCGGACCCCTGTCGTGAACGAAATGGTCTTGCACGCTTGCTGGCTCTTATTGATCATCCACGTCCACGCGAACCGCGATCTCTGTTTAGCTAGAATCCCGCAGCTCCTTAGTCCGAAATTTGTTTGTAATAGACGGTATAGCTCACCAAGATGATCTTAGGTGTAGCAAAGTCTAGAATTGACCTGGATATCGAGACCAACCAGGACGCCGTTTCAGGTAACGCTTCTTACATTCGTCTTGTCCAGCTGCAAGACCTGCAGGTACTCCCCCCTAGTCTTGGTGAGGAACGAACCCGTTTGGCTGCTGGCGGATTGAAACATAATTCAAGCTTCTGACTTACCGGTATACTACCAGATTTGGTCCGTCGCGAGTCCGCCAGGAAGTTGCGAGCGAAATTATGCGTTTGCGGTATACCGTCTATTGTTAGCTGACGTGGTTGTCCCCTCGGACTGGGGCGTTGGTAGGTGCGCGCTAAGCCTCAACCCCGACAGCACCCTGGTCAGATCTCAGCAGGGATGCAGGTCCCAAAGCGTGGCCCCCGATGTAATGGAATCCAGCATGCGGCAAAGTGATATACCGTCGGCCTTCGCCACGTCGCGCCTTCCTTAAGGACATAGTACCTGTCTTTTCGTTTCACATTCTCTGTCGCTCTCTTTCTCGTTTTGTCGTTCATTCAGTCACTCCTTTCTTCGACAATGCCATGTGGTTCAAGGGTGTTTTGGTCCTTTCCTATACGGCGTTGCTCGTAACTCCAACTAATGCAGCTTTTCCGCACAGAGGTAGGCATCCACTCGAATACACTGCATGCAGTTTAGTTGACAATCACGACAGATGAGGTCCTGGGTAAGAGGGACAGCCTTACCGCTCGACGGTACAACCGCCTGAACAGGCGACAACAACCATGGTCAAATCAGACAACCGTACCAGAGGTACCAGAAACTCAGGAGCCAGAAGTGCCCGAAAGCCCGACTTCCGTTGTTGTTGTCTCAACATCAGACGACCTTCCAGCTACCTCAGCATCCCAGGATGAGGTGTCTACTACGTCCGAAGCACCAACGACGACTGAGGCACTTCTCACCGAGACTCCACAGCAGACTGCTGCGATCCCCACAACCTCATCAAGGTCTCGCAAGCCCGCAGCAAAGCAGCCTGAGCCCACTTCCATTGAAGATAATGGTCCGGAAACCGCCACTTCTCAAGAGCTTCCTACTTTGGAACCTACCTTAAGTAAAACCATTTCCAGTACCGAGGCAATCACTACAGACCCTAGCTCTTCTGTCATTCCTGAATCTACTGAAGTCCCGGTTTCTGTCACCTCGAGTGCAGTGCCGTCTACAGCCGAGGCTGCCGTATCGTCGGAGGCCAGCTCGAGCCTAGAGCCATCTACTACGGCTGCACCCATCTCAACTACATCGGCTGAAGCATCTGATACCAGCACGAGTGCCATTCCGGAGACCACCGAAGATGTCACGACTGTCAGATCAAGCACGGAGCCTTCAACATCGGAGGCGAACTCAGAAGTGCCGCAGTCCACGAGTGAGGATCCAACCCTGACCGGCTCCATCGAGACGCCCACCCCATCGCACACTCGCAGCCGACACAGCGAGTCAGTAGCTACACCCGAGCCAACCGTTACAACTGTACCGACCTCAAGTGGTGCTGAGAATGCCACTTCAGCTGAAGAAACTGTCACTCCATCTTCAACTCTCACTCAGGAGACTACTGAATCAGAGATCGAAATCCCGACGAGGTCGCGAACTCAATCAGAGAAAGCCAGCGAGGCCAGTCAGACCGAGGAACCAACGACCACGAGCTTCGAAGCCGCCGTTACCTCGCGCTCTAAGGCCAGCACCGATGTCCCTGAGACGACTGCAGCGCCTTCTTTGCCCGATCTCCTGCCCATCTCGTCTATCATTTCCGACGTTGAGGATGTTAGTTCGGCGATTGAGAGCGTAGCATCTTCTGTCAAGTCTGACGTCAACAATGTACCGTCTGCCATCAGCAGCGTTCTCTCCTCGGTCAAGTCCGATGTCAATGCCATCCCTACTGAGATCAACAGCATTGTATCGAGCGTTGTATCTTCGGTCAAGTCAGGCGTCGATGCCCTTCCTACCGACGTCAGCGACATCATCTCCTCAGTCAAATCCGATGTGGATACCCTCCCGACTGGGGTCAGCAGCGCAATCTCTTCCATCGTTTCTGAGGTCTTGACCTCCGTAAAGCCCGTTGAGCCTACTGTTCCTGCATCCGAGACTGCTTCAGATATTCCTACGACTTCCACGGATGTGCCCGCTCTCTCATCTACAGGCGATGGTGTTTCTCTTCCCGGCGCATCTGGCACTGCCGCTACGCCTGCGCCTTCAGCGACACCGACAGGTGGTTCCGTATCCTCAACAGATGGTGCAGACTCTACTTTCATACCCACGGCAGACCCTACATCTGTGGGAGTATCTGATGCAACGACCACCCCACCATTGTCAGCTCCGTTGGACAGCGATCTGCCGTCCTTGTCGCTTTTCGACCCTTCTGCTACTCCGACCTCAGCCTCAACGGAGCCTTCGGACTTGGCATCTACGGACGTACCCACAAGCGAAACCAAAGTAAGCCCGACTGCAACAGACCCCCCGACCACTTCCGTTGGTAAGACTTCCGCAATTGAGACCTCGGTGCCAGCCAGCGAGACCTCCGTGATCGGCGTGCCATCCGGTACGGTTGAGCCCACCCTCGCACCAGTGAACGAGACGTCGGCGGCCATCTCTAGTGGATCATCTGATGCAGCAACCTTGGTGCCAACCTCTGGCCTGGGTGTGTCGATGACCTCTGGATCAGCTATTCCCACTGAAGTCACAAGCTCGGCCTCCATTGCTCACCCAACTGATCCAGCCCTTGCCGCCAGCACCGTGAGCACTGCTGTCAAGGTGGATACACTGGAGTCGCAGGTCCCAATCGATGCCCCAGTTCCCACTTCTGAGAGCACTACCAACCCTGAGACTAGTATGAGCAGTGTCGAGCAGTCTCCGACCAGCCCTACTGAAGCTATACCCACTGTTACCGACGAAGCAACCTCGCAAGCCAGCAGCGACCCGGCTTCCGAGACCGATGTACCTTCCGATGACCCTACCGACAGTCCTAGCGATGAAGTCCCTACTGAGACGTCAGCACAGCTTGGACCTCCACCCACCGTCCCGACTGGCTTCGACTCTGCTGATCCAGCTGCTAGGCCTTCGGCCTCATCGACTGAGGCTCCTCTGGGAGGTGCAGGCGGCGAAGAGAAACCGCCACCACTATCCAAGTCGCAGACAGCCGGTATCGCGGTTGGAGGCACAACATGTTTACTCATTGCTCTCGTTGCTGCTCTCTTCCTTGCTCGTCGCTACCACTCCAACATGAGCAACAAGCGCAACAGCATTGGAGATGACTACTCTGAGAAGGCTTACTACAATTCTCCAACTGAAGGCAATGGTGGCCATGATGCCGAAGCTGGTGGTGCTGTGTCCACCGCCCCTACCATGTCTGGTGCCGCCGGAGGTGCGCTTAGTCGATCGCTCTCGAGCGCATCCGTGTATGGTCCTGCTCCTCAAGGTGCTGCAGCTGGCGGACTTGCTAGATCTCTGTCAAAAGCCTCATCGCATCGCCACTCGATAGGCCATATGTACACTGCGCGCGAGCAGACGTCATCGCCTGCCCCTCTCCCTCGTGAGTCGCGCTACAGCACAGGTAGCTATCTGAGCACTGGGCCATGGGATCCCTCGCTGGCGCTGAATGCTGCCGCGGCAGCATCAAGCGTCAGTCTTAACCAGTACAAGGATGAGGCTGCACAGAACCCCTTCCGTGACCCCGAAGAGCCCAAGCCTGTTGCCAATCCACCTCCAATGGGTGGAACTGTCAAGGGCCCGCTCACGATCAACCCATATGCCTTTAATGCCTTCAACAACACCCCCGCAGCACGAGAGTACCCTCCGATGTCTCCTTATGGTCTCGCACGAGCTGCAAACCGCAGCTCTAGCCCTGTCAGAGCCCGCGCCTCTGAGAGGCAAAGCGACCCATTTGCCGATCCTTTCGAACATGATCTCATCTTGAATGTCGATATGCGCACTGCCACCGAAAGCTCAATCACTGTCTTAGCGCCACCGCCTACGCCTCGCTCTGGAGGTCAAGCACCATCACGTGGTCCCTCACCGAACCCTTACGAGTTCCGCCCGCCGCCTGCGCCCTTCGGCTCGCACTTTCCCGGACGTGACTCAGACAGCGACTCTCTGATTCCGGAACCACTCACATTATCTGGCCGCAACACTCCGGAGGGACGTCAATCACCGATGCCGCGTGAGTCTCCTGACAGCCAGCGCACGCTAGTCCAGCCGCCTCCCGCCCACGTTGGTCCCGCGCCCAATGCTGACAACAACTGGGGCAATAAGGGGATAAACCACCCCGATTGGTCTAACCCCGACGACGTTCCCAGGCCTCTCTTTCCCAAGAAGCCGCTTCCCCTGCGCCGCCAGCCCACACTTGCCGGTCCAGGCCAGACCCTCCTCGCTTCCACAGGCCTTCCCTTGACCATCAAGCGCAAGCCTATGGGCAACGATAGCGTCAGCGGTGTGCTCGATGTCCCCCGCAATCAACATCTCAGCCCCAGCCCGTCCCCCTCGCAGACTGACTTCAGCGATGATCCCACCGTGCAACGCAAGCGGAGCGGCGAGATGATGTTTGCTGATCCGGCGCTGGTTGGGCGTGCCCAGTTCTAGATCCGAACTGAACCCGGACTAACAGACTGCACTTACGACGGTTTAATGGTTGATATTTGTATATACGGATGGGATAGGATGGATGGACTAGATGGATGGACACGTGCGCACAGCACATAGACTTTACTTCGACATACCCCCCGCTCGAGCAGGGGATAATTACTTCACTTTTGTAAGAGGGGACGGCGACAGTTCGATTCTTTGCCAGTTGGCCCTTCTTACGTATTCGCTTCGACACTTTCTTTACCATTTTTTATACCCTTTTGTCTCCATGTTCGAGACTTGACTTTACCTCGCTTGTTTGTATCATTAGAAAAAGGAAGAGGGATGAAGAGGAGTGTATCAGTAGTTCGTAGGATAATCAAAGAAAATAGAAAAAGGCGTCAAAAAGAGTATGTGCGGGTGACGTGAGGTAGCTACGGCGCGGTGAGTGGCTTGCGGATGGATTTATGTTACATGACGACGTTTGCTGGGCGCAGCGTGGCACCGGGATGGCGGCGTGCTGTGCTATTGGAGATGGTCTCGGGCTGTCTGGAGATCCATGGATATTTGGACTATCGGTAGGGTGTCTTGGGAGAGAGCGATGCGGGAGGTGTTGCAGCAATGTCTTCGGCCGTGGCAACTGCTCTGCCCTCCTCCTGCTTCCTGGACCCCAAAAACCGAGCACTTCACGTTGTCAGCTGCGTTCTTGAGGTTTCAGTGGGCAGGTCCGGTGACACTTTGAGAACCGAAGTTGCATGAGCAGTTTCCCGAGATGATGTAGCTCCAGAATTGCCTAAGCAGTGGCGCAGTGTATGTTTTGTCGGTTTTGATGGTGCGGTTGGTGCCACGGAAATTGTGCTCGGTGTAGGCGTGACCACAGTAGACAGGGTCTTTTTTGACTGGCGCTGCTGCTGGGGTTGTGACAGTGAGTTCTTGGGAGTCGACGAAATCGACTGCTCCACCAGCCTTTCGCTTGGTCTTGCCATCTCGCGGAGGAGGCGCCGTCTGAAGATAGATGACGGAATCAAACGCCGCCTGGAGGTCTCCCTGTGTGGGTCCAACGACTTCTTGATCTCTCGTCAGCCACGTGAATTTGCACCAGCAGTACCCGGAGATGATGTAGCTCTTCAAGGTTTTGGGGAGCGGCGCCAATTCTGATCGGGTGGATTACAGGGCGGGGCTGCTGGTGCCGTGGAGGCCGGGCTTAGTGTAGGCATAGCCGCAGTAGAAGGCGTCTTCACTTGCGGGGACCGGAGCTGTGACAGCAACATCTCGAGGCTCGTCCAGCTTTGGTGAGAGAGCGCGGGAACATAAGACTTCCGTGTAGCTGCGCCGAGGTCTCCTGTGGCAGGTCCGGTGCGGACTGCAATGCCGAGGACAGGCGAGCCTCTGGAGAAGATCCAACGACATGCCTGACTTCCAGTCTCTTGATTTGGGTTCCGTTGACCGCGATCCCATTGACCTCGAAACCTTTTGACGTCGAGATGTCCATTGTGCCCATCGTGCCAGCACCCGGCGTATTTCATATCGCCTTCCGGAATGTCCGGTGCCTCAGCACGGCTGCCAGCGATGACTGCCTTCTCATCGTTCCAGAACCTGCATCCGCACTCGGGAGAGACGAAACAGGCCTTGATGTTGTACGTGACCACCTCCCAGGCCGGGAGACGAATGTAGTTGCCCAGGCCCGGCAGGTCACGCTCATCGTAGGCGTAGCCGCAAGTGTAGTTGTCGAGAGAGACCTCGTTGGCGGAAGCGAGGTTGGCGACTCCGACGTCGGGGATGGCAAGGGCAAACGTCGAGCCAGCGAGAGGGACAGCGCTGACGAGAGCTGTCAGGACGCGCATGTTGGGTGGTTCGAGTCCAGGTGGCGGTTTCTGTGATTGAGCGGGAGGAAACGTGGGAAGATGGTGAAGGGTGTTTCTGGAGCAGTGTAAAAGTATGTAGAGAGGGGAGAAGCAAACGAACAGCGCACGGACGAACGTTTGGCGTTGAGTCAAGGGGAATATCTATGAGATTTTGGCGAAATAGTGCCGCGCGGTGTAAGAAGGCGGTGGGGCCTCAAGTGATTGAGTATAGGGAGGAGGAAAGCTGACAAGGTTCTATCAAATGTAGCTCCTGCGGAGATGGAGAGAGAGCCTGGCTTAGGGAATGTGTACTCGGCACAAATGCCAAAGAGCTATTAGCGGTCGAAGGGGGTGCAAAGTAGGCTCGGTTACCTTTCCACATACGCCATCCTCAAGGGTTTTTTTAGGTTCCCAGCATCACCTATGCGATGAGGAGAGCAGTTTGGTGTTCGTTTGTTGATTACGCATTCGAAATCGTCGAAAGTGGGTGTGTGATATGCTCATATAGGGACCGTGTGTGATCCATTGGCGGCAGAAACGTGCCCGGCATTTCGTGTCTATCTATACTGTATCGTGAACCGTGTCTAAGTTGCTCCGAATCCAGTGGGAACATACGTGATGCACGTGGAATCGAAACCGTACGTAGCATTTTCCTCCCAACCATCCGAAGGCAACGACTCTTTGCACATCATCAAAATGCTTCATTACCAAGCGATCACACCCATCACACGTCTGATTTCTAGTTGGGCACCTTGTTATGCCTCTTCCTCCAACTCCTCACACCCGCGTCGATCTCATTGATTGTAACTCCGTCTAGTATCAGTTGCATGACTACCCCAAGCACCTCGACATTCTTATTCCGACTCTCGTCATCGAAAAACAGCATATCCTCAAACTCAATGCCTGAATCCCTGTGTATCCGCTCGAAGTGGGTTGTCTTGTTTCCGGGGTATATTTGCAGGTGGTCGAAGTAGTCTATGGCGCGCGACGATGAGGAGGAAGTGGAACTGGGTATCTTGAGGAGCTTGAGCATCTCACGGCCGAGATCGGGTGCGTGTGTGCGTGAGGCGGCGCCGATGAGAATGCCTTTTTGCTTGAGCTGAAGATGGTAAGCGTCGCGTCAGGCTTTGAGTTATGGCATGTCCTTACCGCGTCTAAAATGCCTCCAACATCAGCATAGAAGCCGTAGCCCTCGCCGTATCGGTCCTTGACCTTCAGCCCGCCTTCTTGCGCCTTGAGCGGCCCCGTGACATGTGTGTCGACCCAAAATGGCCAGAGTGTGTAGTCCAGATCGAAGACCACTATCTTGGGTAAGGGTAGACCGTCGGTGAATGTCGCTGGCCATTGAGTTTTCTGGGGGAGCGCGGTCGTCGTGATGGCGTCGCTGCCGAACGACGAATTTGCGCCGCGGCGGGGCATTGTAGGGTGGCGTGCAAGGCAGAAGGGGAGTGTAGCGAGCAGGAGGAGCAGAGCGAGGGTAAAGCGTATGCGCAGGGCGTCTTGTGTCGGGTTCATGTAACGAGGTGAGGATTCGACATCGCGACAAGGTGTGTTGTTGTGGCGCTGGGGCTGCCTTACGTCATGAGTCAAGTTGAATAGCTACCACCGTCAGTTATGCTTTGCAGTATGCGAGGCACCTCCAAATTTCCTTTTGCACACTTTCTACTTGTTGCTTTTGATCTATGTTGTTTCTCTGTTTGCAAACTTCATTCGACAAGAGAAGCGACGTTCTGTATCGGACCTTCCATCAAAGCACCCCAGGGTTAGCGAGCGCTAACCTTGCCCTCACAACTCGACAATCTAGACTCACCACCATGAATTGATCCAAAGCCCTGTTTGGAGACACCATGCTGAAGACGAAAAGCTCAGCCAATCGGAGTTCCGCCAACATGCACCCTCCATACGAAAATGGACGAGGCTGCCCTATATACAGCTGATTGATGCGCTAACGCACATGTAACCAGGAATGTCTACCACGTGCGACACGGATATGGTAAGTATACTCCCGTTCTACTTGAGCAGTCAATCAACCCCTGGTCGAATGCATATATAGGCCCTCGTACACCCGCGTAATGTTTCTAATCCAATAGCTTCGCCCGCCTCGTGTCTGTCCAATATGCACATCGCCCACCTTAGCACCCTCATCGCCCTAGCCCTCAGCGTGTATGGCACGCCTCTTTCCATCCGAAAACCACACCATCTCCCCAAGCGCCTCATCGCACTTGAAGAGCATGTTGTCTCGCCATCGCTGGAGGCCGAGGTAGTCGCCGGAGGTATCGTCCAGCGCTCTCCCGGCACCCTCGAGAAACTCAAGGACGTCGGTGCCGGTCGCATCGCCGCCATGGACGCCGGACACCTCTCCATGCAGGTCCTCGCGCAGCAATCTGCCTCTGGTCTGGAGGACCCCGAAGGATGTCGCGAAGCAAATGATGCTGTTCGCGCCGCTATCCGCACCAATCCCAAGCGCTTTGCTGGCTTCGCGGTGCTTCCTATGTCGCTTCCGGACGAAGCTGCAGCCGAGTTAAATCGCAGTGTGACAATGCTTGGACTCAAGGGCGCCATGATATGGAACCATCTCAAGGACCAGACGTACTACGACAATGCACGCTTCGATCCTGTCTTCGCCATGGCGGAGAAGCTCGACGTACCGCTCTATCTGCATCCTGCTGCACCAGCCGCAGACATTGCAGCAAAGCTATTTGCTGGAAACTATCCCGCTGCCGTGGCTGGTCGGCTTGGGACGAACTCGTGGGGCTGGCATGTCGATGTAGGGACGCATGTCCTGCGCCTCTATAGCGCGGGCTTGTTCGATCGGTTCCCCAAGCTGAAGCTGATCATCGGCCACAACGGTGAAGGATTACCAATGTTCATCGATCGGATCGACTCAACGGGCCTGCGTAATGATACGACGTTTGATCGGGTTTGGAGCACGAATATCTGGAGCACGACGAGTGCATTTTTCACTGTGAGACAATTTCAGCAGCTGAGGCAGGTCAGCCCCGTGGAGAGGATTATGTATTCCGTCGACTATCCATTCAGTACCAATACGGATGGGTGGGCGTTCGTGGAGAAGTTGGCGGAGGCAAAGGTTCTGAGTGACGATGAGATGGATATGTTTGCATATAAGAATGCTGAGAGGTTGTTGAAGCTGTGATCAATGAGCCAACAATACAAATGGTGGAAATTAAGTGCAAAAGGTGTGTCAAGTGAATTCCATACAGGTACAAGAGATTATGGGCACTTCAAGAGTCCGCGCATAAGGTCTTGAGAGTGGGAAGGGAAGTCGTTCCCCGCGGACACAAATGTGGGACTCGCCCCACTACAATCTCAATGAGGCATTTCTCAAAGCTCTCCAATCCAACTCGCAAGCCTAAGTATTGCACCTTTCCATCCTGCCTGGGGCTTTGCAAATGCCGTGACCGGGTCTTTGATCGGTCGTCTTCCTCTCCAACCCACAAACCACGAGCACCGCGAAGGTCACTTTACTTACAACATCGACTCAGTCAATCCCCAATGTGGTAGTGCTTATTTTAGCCCAGGTACGCTTACCGTACACTCCATCGACAGCCATGCGATCGTGGATAACATCGACAACATCTCACGCATTTATCATCCGATTGTCCGACGCTCCGCCTCTGGTCCTTCATGCAGGCAGGTAGACCGGACCAGCCTAACCATTAAACACCTACCATGATTCCTAACCCCAGTATCGAGGCTCCATCAAGCGTCTCTACAGGCGGAAGCCTACTTCCGAACAACAATCAATCTCTCACGAAGGCTATCGATGTGGTTCTTATAGCTGGGCGGCGGTGCTCGGTCAAGAAGCACCACGACTCTACACTCTTTTAACACCATAATAATACTCATATCAGCTGTCGTACCATCGGTCACTGTTACGTCATATACACAGTACTTCTACGTACATATACCTAATACCTAATCAACAATGTTTTCCATCCGCAAAACTCTCGCCGTGAGCGCTCTCTCCGCCTTTGCTGCTGCCCAGACCTCCACCACCCCCAAACTCGACGCCACCTGCGCCGATGTAGTCATCTTCATGGCCCGCGGCAACAACGCGCCCTATCACGACGACCGCACGACCCCCTTCATCGACGCCACCTGCAGCAAATTGACTGCTGAGGGCAAGAGCTGTGATTACATTGACATTCAGTTCGACGTCACCCTCGGCGGAGACTACTGCGCTCAGATTACTGAGGGAGCTGCCAACGGTATCAAGCAAGTCACCGCTTTCAACCAGAAGTGCCCATGCTCCCACATCATCGTGAACGGCTACTCAGAGGGCGCCAATGTCGCCGGCGACGTTCTGGGTGGACCAGGTGGATGCTCGTTTGTATCCACCGGCATCGACAACACCTCTTCTGCCGGCAAAGCAAGTACGTAGTTCTCAACACCCTTGCCTTTGACTTTACCCATACTGATTTGAAAAGTCGCCGCCGCTCTCCTCTGGGGCGACGTAAGGCACACCGAGAACCAGCCCTACAACGTGCTCGACGGCGCAAGCAAGGGCCCCTACCCACGTGCTGGGGCCGACCTCGCCAACCTGAACCGCTACTCCTCTATCCTGCGCTCGTACTGCGCTGCCGGTGACCCGGTCTGTGCCGGTGGAAAGACGGTGGCGGACCACCTCAACTACTTCGAGCTGTACACCGACGACGCATCGTCGTGGGTGGTGGCCAAGGTCGACGCGGCTGCTCCTCTGTGCGGTGCCTCTAGCTCTTCTTCGTCTGTTGCCGCTCCTACAGCTACTGTCTCTGCATCCGTTTCAAGTGTACCGGCTGTGTCTGCAACTGCCATCTCGACTTCCCCGGCTACGGTCTCGCCGTTCCCTTCGGCGGTCCCGTACCCCACTGGATCATGCGTTATTGTTTACGAGGTCGAGTATGTAAACGCTTAGAACTTGGGTGTGGTAAGAGGAGAGAAGCATGGCGTGGGGGGATGTAGTTACGAAAATTAAACATGTCTTGCTGAGTGTGTACTCACTTCCTTGACTCTAAACAACGCGTTCCCGCTCCAATAACTGTGCTGACAAAGCCATTCGTGTGTCGAAATCATCTAGAATGATGTATTGACCACGGATTGAAAATTACGGTGTGTTGGCGTGCTTCCTTGCGCTGACGCCGCCATACACGTTGTAGCTCAAGGAGACTGCATGTTGATCTACACTGTATTTCGTCTTCGTTCAGTGAGGTTCGTTGATCCGCAGGGAAACCTCAATCATTGGCATCCCTCTCGTACCAAAAAGCACTAAGATACTTACTCCCCATGCATTAGTTACTCGCAAATACTTTGCAGTGTTCATGTGTTCACAATACCTATGAATAGAAAATAGTCTTAGTCGAAAACAAAGCTAGCGCTAGTGCTCACCTCCTAAGTACCTTTGCCTTGTTTCGTCCTCGTCAGATAATCCATACAGACGCTAAAAACCATGGCCAAGCAACAACAAGTCGAGACGAAGGATTACTTGTAACAAGAAATGGGATGGCACGGCTGATGTAAGCGGGTTGCGCGGCAGATTGCGGCATGATTGCAGTAAGCGCTGGCGGCGTATAGTATAAATACAAGAGACCATGCTGAGCATGAACAGCTCTCTTCTGGCCTCGTGCCCTTGTAAGCTATCACCATGGGCTTCGACCTGCTTCATAGCCCAACTGTTGTTGCCGGCTTAATCTTCACCACGTTTGTCGTTGTTGCGGTCTTCGTGCGGAATGAAGCTCAGAATCGCACAAATGGATTCGCCCCGCCAGTCAGATATCGCGCACTCGATCCTTTCATGGGCCTGGACTACGTCGTGAAGCTGTTCGGTGACATTTCGGTCATGCAGCGCAACCGCGTCCAGTATGGAAAGACGTTTATGATTAAGCCTCTCATCTCACCGCCGTCAATCGTCACCATAGAACCAGAGAATATCCAGAGAATATTTGGCAGCGTGGATGGCGATTACAGTGTTTTCTGGCGCAGAGAACCTTTCGTTCCGTTCACCGGTCGAGGTATATTGACTGAGGATGGCGACGGCTGGCGTCTTCCGCGGAAGCTGTATAGGCCGGCATTTGCGAAGACCAATATTGCCAACTTCGACTTTTACAGCCGCATGGTGGACGACTTCATGGAGAAGATACCTGGCAATGGCAAGACTGTCGATTTGCATCCGCTGCTGCTGGGAGCGGTAAGTTATGTAGCGGCGAAGCAGACCTAGACCCGAGCTGATACAACAAACGCAGTTCATGAACAACGCTCTGAATTTCACACTCGGCTACGACACCATGAACCCGCACCCAGACGCCCCGTTATCGCGCGACCAGTTCGAAAGTATCTGGGCCGATGGCATGCAGGGCATTGCCTTCCGCATCCTGACTGGCCGCCTCATCTCCCTGTTTCCCATGACAAAGTTTAAGCAGGCATGTCGTCAGGCTCACCAGTTCGTGGAGTTCCACATCCAGCAAGCTCTCAAAACGAATTCTGAGAAGAATAAGAGCCAGGTTGGCGTAGAATTGCTCCTCGCACAGACTGAAGACCGAACGCTGGTCCGCAATATGCTGGTACAGGGCATCATTGGGGCCCAGGATACGACTTCGGTGCTTGCCAGCAATACAATTCATTTGCTTGCGCGCCACCCGGCAATTTGGAAGGAGCTCCGAGAGGAGGTATTGAGGCGTGGAGGCGACCTGTTTACTTTTGAAGCTTTGCGCAGTAATGATATCATACAAAACATACTCTCCGAATGTGAGTCCCAGTGGAGGTACTCTCTTTACCAGTTCTGATAGGTGTCCTAGCGCTCCGCCTCCGCCCTGTGTTCCCCGCAGTTGACCGCGTCGCCGTCCGTGATACCACCCTCCCAACTGGTGGCGGTAAAGACGGCACTTCTCCCATAATAGTGAAATCAGGATGGCGCGTGCAGCCCGCGTTCTACGCCCTGCACCGAGAGCCGTCCGTCTACGGTCCTAATGTGGAGGAGTTTGATCCCCATCGCTGGAAGACCATCAAGCCGTCGCAATGGGAGTTCATGGCTTTTGGTGGAGGACCAAGAAACTGCATGGGTAGGGAGAAGAGTCTAGTCGAGGCGGCGTACTTGCTAGCGAAGCTTGCGGGCAAGTATGAGACGCTGGAGGCTAGGGATGACAAGCCTTGGACTGGACTGATGACGTTCACATGCGCCAACAAGCATGGCTGTTTGGTCGCGTTTGAGTAAATAAAACCTAGCTTGAAGAACGATTCCAGCGTTCTCATTGTTCCTTGGTCTCCCAAGGTCTTCCAAGATATGAGTGTGATCCGATGCCTCGCCATATTGAAATGACACTACGATACCTGCGAACAAATTCAGTCATTGATGTATATACTTCTGTACACTTCGCGGCAGTATTGCTCCTATGGGTATCACTGCCTTCGATTCAAATTGGTCAATGGGGGCATTGAGGTTCGCGTGCAGCGTAACGTCGCACTGCCTCTGCTGCAACCCTCGGAGCGTGATGCGCTATCACAACATCATCTCCGCGTGTTCGTGCAATGGTGTCGAATCAAGAAGCGTGTCAACGGTCTACGATAGGACAACAGGAAGATGCTGGAGAACGATCTTGTCGTACAACCAATCATGTGTCTGCAGCGGATGCAGGGGCGACTAGCGGAGCGACTAAATGAACATCGTCCACAGGGAACGGCCCTACAACACACCTGCCTCATCTGCTGATGCCCTCCAACTTCACGACGATCGTATCGCGCGAGTATTGGATGTTCCATCGGGATGCCTTCTTGGTCGGTACACCGCCAGGCTCCTGAGGCGGCCTCGTTTTCCATGGCCCCCTTCTCTCCTTTCTTCCAATGTCGTTCTCGCGCGAGTCTGTCACCATGGCCTGCGCCCAAGAAGAATGTCGGACTTGCAAGTGTTATTCTCTAGCGCCGAAAGAGAGCATCGGTATCCTAGGATGCTTTCTTCAGAGGTGATTTGTGCTGCTGTCGATACGCGGCAATCGAGCGGTCTCAACCAACGCAATCAGGCGTTTGTTGGTGCAGGACTCTCCCAACCCTGCGCCCTCAGGCGCTCCTTCTGCTCGAAGTGGCTGAGGCTATGTACGGGTACAACTGTTCGCGTCACCAGGATTCCCATCCCTGCTCACGATCGCCCGCATGTGCGCCGCAATCGTAAACATGCAGCCTCCCCGCACCTTCGACCAGGAACGGTAGCTGCATGTTGACGCCGCCGGCAAACAACACCACTAGCCCTCCACGATACAGCAGGTGGGCAACGGCGGTGGCGCTCGACGATCTGGGGTGGAGCCACTAGTGAACTGAATGATCTGCCTCTGCCCGCACAGGGTCAGCGGGGCGTAAAGTGAAGGCGGGATCCCTGTCACTGGCCGCCTGCGCAACGTCCTTCATTCACCTCGCTTTCTAGCCCGAAGTCGTCCCGCCCCCACATTCTTATAAAAACTCGCCCATCCGCGGGCTTGCCTCGCTCTCCACCAAGATCGCAAACTTTGACACCACTCCAACGACGGCATGCGCGTTCAGCGACTTGCTCTCGGCCTGGTCGCCTTCACGGGCTTCACCATTGCAGCCCCCGCCCCTCTCGATCTTGTTGTGCGTGACAACTTCTCTACGGACAATTGCCCCGGTTACGAGGCGTCGAACGTGGAGAAGACTGACTCGACTATTACCGCGGATCTTACCCTTGCTGGCGATGCCTGCAATGTGTACAGCCCTGATATCAAGGACCTGCGACTCGTTGTCGAGTACCAGTCGAGTAAGTACAATTACTACTACCCCGCATGTTATAAGCGTGGACACCATGCTGTGTACTCTGGATTAGAGAAGGTCGCGACAGTGTCCAGGTTTCTAAACCAGCTTTGCATGCTCTGTGACACGGCGCATATTCAGCGCGCGTCTTGTGTTACCGAAGATCGTACTAACATAGTAACAGAGGACCGCCTGCACGTCAAGATCTTCGATAAGGATGAGCAGGTGTACCAAGTGCAGGAAGAGCTTGTCTCGCGTCCCCAACACGGCGAGACACCTTCCGATGACGCTCTTCTCGAGTTCGAGTTGGTTGAGAAGCCGTTCTCTTTCAAGATCACTCGCAAGGAGAATGACGAGGTTCTGTTCGACACATCCGGCCGGCAATTGATCTTCGAGTCGCAATACGTAGGTCTGCGTACTAGCTTGCCCAAGAACCCTAACATCTACGGGTTCGGGGAGCACAGCGACCCCTTCCGGCTGCCGAACGTTGACTACCATCGCACGCTCTACAACGCAGAGTCGCCCAACCTGCCCACTAACGTCAATCTCTACGGCTCTCACCCAGTCTACTTTGACCACCGTGGAGACAAGGGCACCCACGGCGTCTTCATGCTTAACGCAAACGGCATGAAGGTTGACCTGAACGTGACCGAGTCTGGTGATCAGTACCTCCAGTACAACGCCATCGGAGGTATCATCGATCTTTACTTTTTGGCAGGCAAGCAACCTGCAGAGGTATCCAAGCAGTATGCCGACACCGTTGGCTACTCTGCGATGTTCCCCTACTGGACCTTCGGCTTCCACCAGTGCAAGTACGGTTACTGGGATGTCAACATGGTCGCAGAGGTCGTCGGCAACTACTCCACTGCAGGCATTCCCTTGGAGGTCATGTGGACGGATATTGACTACATGGACGGTCGCCAGGACTTCACCACCGACCCCGAGCGCTTCCCCATCGCTAAGATGCGCGAACTTGTGTCCACTCTCCACTCTCGCGGCCAGCGCTACGTTCTTATCCTTGACCCTGCAATTCACTTCAAAGAAGGTTACAAGCCATATGAGCAGGGTCACGAGATGGGTGTCTTCTACAAGAATGAGGATGGATCTGACTACTTGGGCGTCCAGTGGGCCGGCACCATGGCATGGCCTGACTGGCTCCACCCTAACACGTCGAAGTGGTGGGCGGAGCAAATCGCAACGACTTTCAGCGCCGACAACGGGATCGACCTCGATGGCATCTGGGTTGACATGAACGAAGCGTCCAACTTCTGTAGTGACATCGACTGCAACCCTCTCGACGACCAGGGCAATCCGCCAAAGGTTGAACATGACCCGCGTCCCAACACCGGCCGCCCGATCCCCGGCTTCCCAGAGGACTTCCAGCCGAGCCGTCGCTCGCTCACCCGCCGAGAAGACAAGTACAAGGGTCTTCCTGGTCGGGACTTGTTCGTGGCGAAGTACGATCCCGTGAACCAACGCGGCAATCTCTCTGGCTACACTATCTGGACGAACAACACAAACGCCGACGGAACCAAGGTTTATGATACGCACAACCTTCACGGCCATGCCATGTCGCGCGTCACCTATGACGCCATGCTCGCTCGCCGTCCTGGTCTCCGACCCATGGTCCTGACGCGCTCGACTTTTGCGGGCAGCGGCCGCAAAGCCACGCACTGGTTCGGCGACAATGCTTCGATCTGGGAGCACTACCGCCTGTCTATCCGCCAGATGCTCGCATGGGTGTCTATGCACCAAATGCCGATGGTTGGCTCAGACGTCTGTGGGTTCAACGCCGATGCGAATGAGCAGATGTGCGCCCGGTGGGCACTGCTCGGTGCCTTCCAGCCTTTCTATCGCAACCACGCCGAGATCCACGCCATTCAGCAAGAATTCTACCAGTGGCCCCTCACGATCAAGGCGGCCAAGAAGGCCATCGACACGCGGTATAAGCTGATCGACTATGCTTACACCGCCCTGTACTACCAGACAACTGAGGGCACCCCAATGATCAACCCGCTCTTCTTCCTGTACCCCGAAGACGAGAACACCTTCGGCATCCAGGACCAGTGGTTCTATGGCGACGCACTGCTCATCTCGCCCGTGACTACCGACTGGGCCGAGAACGTCACGTTCTACATGCCCAAAGACACCTTCTACGACTATTGGACCGGCCAACGCGTCGAGGGTCTCGGCACCAACGTGACCCGCACCGGCGTGTCCTGGACTGACATCCCGGTGCACGTCCGTGGCGGTACGATCATCCCTCAACGCGCAAACTCCGCCAACACAACTGCTGAGCTCCGCAAGGAGAACTTTGTGTTCATCGTTGCGCCGGACGCTAACGGGAAAGCCAAGGGTCGCCTTTACATTGATGAGGGCGAGAAGATCGAGCAGAAGCAGACAACCGAGCTCGACATCACTTGGGACAACGGGAAAATCAAGGTCGAAGGCAAATGGGGATATCCTGGACTCAATGGCGAGAGCATCAAGATCGAGTCCTTCAAGGTGCTTGGCCAGGAGGACGTCCAAATCGGTGACTTGGGTGAGAATTCCAAGTTCGATTCGGCGTCTGGATCGGTCACAGTGCAAGGGTCTTGGAACTTGGATGCGGACTTTGAGGTGCACATCTAGTGCACTTCTTTCCTTGGACTTTGTACACCATATGTACGACTGATCAACGCATGTCATGAAGGGTTTGGGTTGGAAAACGGCGTTTACGGAGCATTTGCATTGGATGGCGCATGTTGGCTTGGTATTGCATAGGCATATCCGGTAGGGGCTTGTTCGCACATCGTGTCGTGGATTGACACTGGATCTTCTAGATCTAGATCATACACCCGTAGATCAAGACTCTGCACAATCATGAACCTCTCTGATGACCACTGGCCCTGCCGTGAGCTAACCAACTGGCAACTCCATACACCGTCTCATCCACCGTCACTTCCAACAGCAAACCCAGAATCTTGCCCATCACCACATTCAGCTTCGCACCCAGCGTCCCGCCAGCCCGCCCCCACACTACATTCTGTGTCATTGCACTCTGCACCGCTCCCGCGTCATCTTTACCCACAAGCAGCACAAGACCCACGCGCCACAGAGCCAGTCACAAGTTCATAAGCACCAACATAGCAACAGTTACAGGTGCAAGTGCACAAGTGTGTATTGGCTAGCTACGTGACTCGCGCGCTACAAGGATGCCCGGCCGTTGCACTCGCACCACACTACGCTACAGACCGCTCTGCCGGGTACCTTGGCGTGGTTTGGTAGCCGTGAACAGGCGGAGGGCGACAGCGCGTGATGAGCAACGGCTCGCTCGGAGGCAAGTAAGGCGCGTCGTATAGGGGCCGTGTAGATCTCGCCGCACGTACGGCTTCCTTTCTCGAGGAGCTCCGTTGTGCGCGTTCTGCAGGGCGTCTGGTATGAATCCCCAGATCCATTTCAGCAGGCATCCTTTCCCAATGTGCGAAGATACCAGTCGCACGAGGGTACAACCTCATGCCTCATAGCACCGCCGCTATGGCGCACACGCGCTCACACGACCTTCTCCGTTTGCTGTGCTTTCCGTCTGTGAGCGCGGCTTGGGCTGGCTTTCCGTTCCCGCATTCTACGTGTCTTCCAGAACCCCACTCATCCGGCGCCAACATCGAGCTGCTTGACCGCCTCCGTCACGCCGTTGACCTCCTTCTCCGGCTCGTAGCCAACCTCGATATGGTTCTTGGGGCGGTTCTTGTTCAAGCCCTCGAGCAGCACGCATGCCTTGCAGATGTCCTGGCTAGAGAGATAGCCGCACTTCTTGCACTGGCCCATGACCTGCTTCTTTGGCTGATTGCGCGTATTGTTTGGCGTCTTGGGGACTTTCCTGCTCTTGCCCACAGTAAGAGGCACAGGCGCGGCGCTCTTCGCGATCTTGGACGTCGTGATCTCGATCTCGAGCCCGGCGTCGGCGGCGCGGTCGTTGGAAGAGAGGGCTTGCTCCATGGTAGCCATCTCGCCGCCTGAACTCCGACCCTGGGCACTACCGCAGCCACCTTCTTCTTCGTCGCCCGCGGGCACGGAGGAGGCGCAGACGCCGCCGCACCCTTCGTCGCTGCCGGGAACTAGCTTCGCCATGTCCTCGCCGCTGCGAACGACGTCCAAGATGGCGCTGGGCCGGACGCGCTCGAGGTTCTTGATCAGGGCGCGGGCGCTGCCGCGGAAGGCTTCGGGCGAGTAGATGCACTCTGTGCTGAAGTAGTCGAGGTTCTTGTGGTGGGCGTAGAGGACGATTTCCTTTTCGTAGGCGTACTTGAGCGGCTTGGAGCGCTTGATGTGCGTATTTGCGGCGGGGTCGGCAGTCAGGCTGGGGGTGCTGGTCACGATGGAGGTTGTGCGGGAGAGGCGGGGGAGGTCGCCGCGGAGCACTGGTGCTGTCAGCATGGGCCTTTGGGCTTGGAGATGGGGGCTCTCTCACAGTTCATCAGCACCGTCTCGGCAACATCGTCTGCGTTGTGCCCCGTCACGACGTGCTTTACGCCGAGGCGTGCGGCTCCCCGGTCGAGCGCCTGCCGTCTGAACACGCCGCAGTAGGTGCAGTTCCCTCGTTTGCCCACCTGCTCCACAACCTGGTCCATTGTCCACCCGTACAGCTCGTCGTACCCCAGGATGCACAGCTGCATGCCATACTGCTCGGCATTGCGCTTCACCGTCTCCAGACTGTCGTCTCGGTATCCCTTGATGCCCTCGTCGATGCTCAGCAAGATCAGGTCGAGGCCGTAGTCGTAGCGCTCGTTGAGCGTCTTCAGCACGGAAGCGAGGACGGTCGAGTCTTTGCCGCCGGATGCGCCGATGGCAATGCGCTCGCCACGAGCGAAGAGGCCGGTAGACGTGATGGTGTGGTGGATCTCGGTCTCGAAGGTGGTCAGGAAGCAGGCGCGGCAGAGCTTGCTGTGGTCTTTGGGCCGCAGGATGAGGGCGCGGCTGGTCCTGCACTGGGCGCACAGAGAGGGCGCCATGTTTGCGCGTGCTGCGAGGTGCGAGCAGTGCGTGGCCGAGGGGAATAATTCAGACAGGCGAGTCAGCGCGCGGTGGCGGGGCTGCGTGGGCGAGTCAGGCCGCGGACATATAGGGGTCCCTACCTAAACAGGGCGCGACGCCAGCCGGCCATGCAGATGTCTGCAGCTGCACTCGAGACTCTTTTGCAGTTGTCGCGTCTGGATCCCGTCTCGTGCTTGACATGAGATGAGCCGCGCTCGCTGCGGCCTGTTCAGCACGGCGCAATCGCGCGTTGCTCGCACCCAATTTCCGCTGCACCCCGGCGGCCGATCGCCCACCACGTCCCCTGCAGAGACATCTCGAACGACTGCACAGTGAACTTTGACGACCCTGGCGGCGTCCCCATCAGACGGCTGTCGGGACCCAGTGCATTCCAGTCCGCCGCCATGGACTCCGCAAAGGCTACAGCGGCAAGCGCCGTCGCGGCCACGCCTCCACCCAATGGGCGCAAACAGCACAAGCCTAGCTCCTCACTCGGGTCGCTGTACGAGGTTCTGGCCGATCTCGACGAGAACCAGCTGGAATATCTCCTCCAGGAAATGAACCACACCGGCCACCAGAATGTAAAAGTATCACAGGCCGTATCCGCCTTCGACTCGCAGAGCCCGCCGGAATCTCTCAGCGCTATCAGGGCGAGCATGCTGCCATGTGCACCAGGCCTTCAACGACAGACATCCAAATCCCAGCAGGGAAAACTTCGGTTGCAAACAGCCTTCCAGAGAGCACCTTCCCTGAAGCAGAGACAACAGACCGATTTCCGCGCTTCTCTCAAGCCTGCCCAGGCCGCCGCAACAGAAACCCCCAGGCGCGGCACACCCCGGAGTCCACCTGTACAGCAACCTGCTGCTCCAAACGATTCGCCCATTCAACCCGTGATCACCAATCTCCCACCTCCATCTCCAGAGCCGGAGATCCACCTCCAAAAACGCGGAAGCACTACCACCAACACTGCGAAGGCCAGACGACCTACGACAAGCTCAATCCGCACCATCTCAGCGTACAAGCGCATCCCTCGGCCCGACTTCAACCTCCCTCCCGGAATCACTGTCCCAGACCTCCTCCAGCTCCTCGAGGCCGAGTTTCTTTCTTCCACCTCCCTGGACCCAGGTGGATCTCCCATCTCTACATCCCCAGCATCCGCCTTCCCGGGGCAACTCTCCCTATCGCCTTCCATTTCTTTATCCGCGAGTCCAGCACCGCCAGGCGGTCGTACATTAAGAAGACACTCGTCACGCCTGGATATGGCACTCGAGGCGGAGCGCAATGCGAGTGGGGTTGAGGAGATTGGGCTGGGGATGCTGGAGCCGAGGGGTTCGCCTTCGCCGGCGAGTCTGAGGCGGGCGTCGGCGGCGAGTTTGAGGCGTTCTTCGGCGGCGAGTCTGAGGGGCTCTAACCCGGGGACCCCGGTGGAGGGGTTTGGGTTTGTGAGGAGCGAGACGCCACCAGTCGTCATGGAGGGGATTTTCGACGTGTTGGAGAACCGGTAGCGGAGCAGGTGAGGCTATGGGGGTACGAGGGGACAGTGAGAGGGGTTGGGGGTTTCTGTGTAAGATGGGATCTCTTTCGCTGTATATATATCTGAACGTACATGTTCGAATGCCAAACTCCGGCATACCGTATACCTTGTAATTACAACCTATCTCCTCCATCTGAAGGGGTCCGCGGGGGTCAGAGTCCGTTTTAACCCCCATAAAGTACCTCCTTATCCGCTCAAACCCGTGTGACTGGAATGTGCCCGTCTTTCGGGCCACCGCCACGCAATCGCACGCCGCATCATTGGCGCGTATGAAAGCGCTCCACTGGCCGAGAATCGACTGATTCTTTACACTGCATTGTTGAAAGGCCTGACTAAAAGCCCACGAGGATAAGCCACATGTGCAGGTGTGGTTCCCTGCTTCCTCTGAAAGAGTCTTCTGAAGGGGACAACGTGCGGTTTCGGCTTTCCGCCTTCGTTCATGATGTTAGCTTCCAGTCTAAACGAGAAACTCAAAACAACGAGAACACGGTCCCATGTGTCTTGCTTGCTGTTCAAATCGTCGTCTGATACCACACCACATCATCAGCGTGCATACAAGAGGTTTCCTGGGTGCGACGCGCCTTGTTCTTCGCACTGCTTTGGTTGATGGTCTGACCAAAAGTAATCTCGGGCCGACGCTCATGTAGTGCGCTGTCTGTTTCAAAACCTAGCGTCGTGGAGAAATGTGGAAGTCTGGCTGTCTGTGTTTGGGTCGAAATGTTCATGGCGGAGACGGCATCGACTTACTCGAGTCTGAGATCCAAGAAGTACACACTCTGTGGACTTCTGCGTGCTCTAGTTCAAAACAGCAAGGATGCTGACATGGGAAGTTGGTTCTTGCCTCCGAATTATAAAATCACGCCAATGGAGTCGTGGGGACTTCCATAAGTGCACAATGGTTTGTTGCGTGTGCTTGGGATCTAAAAGACATCTCGAAGACTGCATGTCGTGTCGGTTCTGGTTGAAGCGTCCCACCACTGCTGCTAAAGAATCCCCTGCGCTAAGTCCAATGTCTTCTTTACGCTTTGGACCACAATATCACTAAATCATTGGGACGCTATGTCGATGTGAGCTCTGTCCTATTTTAATATCTACGGCATCCCGCGTGCACGCGGGAGGCTGGCTGGCTCACTTTGAGTCCATGAAGGCAAACCGACAGAGGAAATCAATCATTGCAGCCTATATTGCATGTTTCTAGACCAAAAACTACCGGATGCACCGCGTTATATGGTGGTGGCGGGCGGCCAAAGTTAGTCAGGAGCACCTATAAGCCTCTCCCGGCCTCCGTCTTGATCTTGCTTTCTCTAAGGTGCTATATTCAAGTCTAAACTAAGCTTTGAGCGCCCAGATGCATGGTGGCTCCTTTCCTGTTCCAGTTTGACACCAAAAATTCGGAATGTGGGAGATTGTCCCGCCGGCCTTTAATCCAATCCCCGCATAAAAATACACTATGTGGACTTCTGGAAACGAAGGTGCTTTTCCATTTGCCTGGGATCAAAACAAAATTGTGTGACAGTTATGACGTGTCGGTCCTTGAAGAAAACTTTTGAATTTCTAACTGCCGGCGCCCACGATCCGGATCTGTGTCAATCAAGCAGACTCGATGCGACACTGTCATAGCGCAAGTATTCAGATTACTCCATCCTTGACTGTCCAAAACATTTCCGTCATATCGTTTGGTAAGACAGCGCCGAGATTCTTCGCAGCAAAGACTGTCAAAGGAGCACCTTTATCAGTGCACAAGAGAATGGCGCTGCGATTCTCCGTCCCACTCACGATACTCTTCAATAAATCAAGCAAGCTCACAAGCTTGCGCAACGCCTGCTGATGATCTTTTTCCCAAGTCCCAAACTGCGCTTCAACGTGCGTGCAGCGAATTGATCGAACTTCCCCTTCGACGTGCCTCCCTTCGATGAGGTAAGGCGTTCGACTGAACCATATCTGTGGCATCGGATCGCGTCTGTTCTTCCCGTAAAGTTTCAGTTCCGCGAGTTTCGCGGGGTCAACAAGATCTCCTTCATGAATCACATTGATTGCTCCTGCAAGGAAGGCGCTACCTCGTGCGTGTCTGGTTGACAGGTTCGCCATCGAGGCCACAGCATCCTCTACCGGATCTTGAGGCTGTGAAGGACCAGAGTGTCTACCATCATCGTCATCGTAATACGCATCCACCTCAAACTGCACAACGCAATTGAGGTGACCAAGCAGATACCGAACCACCCTGTGATGGCTGTGTGATTGGTTCAACCCGTTCCCCGGTTTTGTGAACCTCGTTTCGAAGTTATGGCCGTGTCCGGAATTATGAGCCCCGTGTATCATGAACGCAGCACTCGCCTCCTTTCGACTGATGAATAGAGTATCGTTCACCATGTGAAGGTCCATACGAAAAGGGTCTATGGCCTTGCCGGCAGCGAAGTCGAGCAATTTCCGCAGGCTATTGCGGCGTGTAACAATGTCGATGTCATCGAATTTCGTACTGGGATTCATGGTCGCCAATGCCCGGAATGCGGGTTCGTACGGATAAGTGGGAAGTTTTGCAGCCTTCGCATCCTCCAAGGAATACCCGGCATCTTTTGGCAAGGTGCATGGCAATGGCTGAGGATTCCACTGCGGAGGCCCACCTGCCGATGTTGTGAGCTTCAACTCGAGGCCGTTCTTAGAGTTCATATTACCAGGTACAACGATACCACTACCATCCTTCAACCAGTTATAGCTACAAAGCGTCTCGCATCCGGACACTGATGACACGATTGCGTCATTCAGAGCAAACTCATTAGCTGAGACCGTGTGCACGAGACTATCAACATTCTCCATCATCCAAGCTGTCTTCCTGCGTAGCGATTGTGCTTTTGCATTGTACCTGACACGAATAAGTTACATCCGACAACGCTTTGTAGTCGGTCTTGCATCGGCGCACCTCGATTCACTAACATTCTGGCGTCGGGACATATCGAGGGACGATTGAAATGTGTTTCTTTAGAGATCGACGATGAAGTGAACGTCAGAACAGATGGGACTTGTAGTTGAACAGTAACGACAGTCAGGGTAGCAGCCCACGACACAATTTTTGAGCTGTATCACACTGCCCCGCAATCTACATCATGTGGCTGCAGGTGCGACATGGATAACTGACCGCACCGAATGGGCGACCTTGGATTACTAGTATCTCGGAACTCATGCGTATTTGCCTGTTGTCTCACATGGTCCATACATCCATACTACGCCGTGTGGTACGTGGCACCCTAATGTATCGATTCGGGAGAGATGCGTGCTGACCACTCCTCACCTTCTGTTCTCATCGCTCATTCCACCATCCCAACAATATTGACAACGTGACTACGGCACACCTCTGCACGCTCTGCTAACGTTTCCCATAATTGCCATTATGATATCTATCATCAGCGGCGGAAACTGAACAGTGGGTCTATACAACTGGATATCCCCAATTGAAATGGACTCTGGCCGTCCTCCATGGGATGATACGACTCTATTCACCGGGTCCCATAGCGAAATGCACCGGGTCATCAGCGAGAACTCTTCAAGTCGAAGTGAAGACATGTTTCATAGCTGCAAACACCCTGATCGTTCCTAATCGCATTGTGCATACGTGCCCCAAGATTGTGAGCCCCGACGGTCTCAAGTTCACTATCAGGCGACGGATAGAATCGCTTTCCGAGTCTCTTGATGGTGAGAGATTTTCCGTCCCCCAGAAGGGTGCTTTCATTTCTTGGTCTGAGGAATTTTGACACTGCCCTGGAAAGATCAGACAAGCATTCAGGCATGGTGAGTTAGCTGGCTCGCGTTGCGCCCCTTTCGGAATTCAAAACCGGGCGGTCAACGGGTGTATGGTGGCTTCTGAACACTAGCATACCAATGAGCATATGATATTGTAGAAGATTCGAGGCTGGACCGGTAACCCATTGTAGCAAAGTCAAATTACTGACGCAAAGGCCTTATGGAGTTGCGCCAGTTCTAAGTATCTAAAAGAAACTAATCGATGTGAGTGCTTAGATGGCCCGCAGGCTCATTTTCTACGAATAGTACGAACGGAATCCTATGTGCCGATAAATCGCCAGAAAGGAGCAGGCACTCGCATGTGCTTGGAATCACAGTTCGCGCTGTGACAGGAAAATGATGTGTCTGTATTCTTGGCAAATTAATATCATTCGAAATCCCTCTTTTAGTGTAAAAGGAGGTGTGAACATCGTGTTAGCGTTGTGTCTGTTTACAAATAACCTTTAAATTTGCTTAAATATAATTCTTCTTACCTTACCTGTCAACATAAAAGCATTGCCAACTTGGATCCAAAAAGCTGGCATATCATATCTCCTTAATACCTTTACTAATTGCCCTTACCGATCGTGAGTATCTCTCTAGGGAAGTATACAGTCGTTTGGGTTCAGAGTCTTCTATCTAAACACCACTATTTGACTGGGCTACTGCCTAGCTCACGCGAACAACCAGCCAGAACACAACACCACCACACCTTGCAGGGAACCAGGAAACTATCAAGAACAAACACAATTTAGTCTTTTTCCCCAGGATATTTTCAACAACAGAACCCGCCTTTGCCTGACACCTCCCATAGTCGTTTTGGACAAGTTCGGCTACACTCATCCCATGTGAATCCTCGGTACCTTGACACCCCTGTAGGTGAACCCGTCTAGTCTTACGTCACGTCTTATTAAGGCAACGTCAGTTGTGATCCTTCTTATCTTGTAGGAAACCATCGATCAAAATGTGCTGCGATACTACCTACGTTTCAATCGCTTTGAAAAATCTCGCAGCGTGAGCGTATCGCGAACCCGAGACAACCCGCTCAAGCCTCTCTCGTACCTTCCGTACCACCATACTAAAAGCATTTCACCAACCATCAGCATACAATATGGAAACCTCGTGCCACCATATGCAGCGTATGCCCGCCCCCTGGACCCTCCGCGCAGAATCCTACCTCCTCTTTCTGAAGCTCAGTTCCCTCCCTGAGGGCCTCTACGACCCTCTCAAATCCGCATGGACCGACGAGTCTCTAGGCTCCTTCACCGGCGGTCTCGGCGCCATAATGATAGTCCGCTACACATCCACGCCCGTCGGCCCCTACGACGAACTCATGCTGATTCCAGGCAACTTCAGCGTGCCTCGCCCATCCACTGGTCCGCCCCAGATTCCCAAGAAGGCACTGCGTATAGCGCGGATATACGTGAGCCAGCGCGCGACAATGTATAATGGCCGCTTGAACTGGAATATCCCGAAGCACCTTGCGAGATTCGAGTTTTCAGCGCCAGTGACAGGGGAGGGTGCGAGTCCACCGGAGAAACTGACGGTGAAGGTGTTTGCGCCGGGAACGGTGGAGGGTGATAGTACGGCGCCTTTTTTTGCATGTAGGCTGACGCCCTGGAGATGGGTACCGCCGGTGCCGGTTAATATGAAGTATGTGCCGCTGAAGATGGTACATGTGCAGCCGCCGATTCCTGAGCCGGCCGGGCATAGGCGTGCGGTGCAGGCTGAGCTAGATGATGGCGTGGAGATTGATCCATATGATGTCAGCGCGAAGAATGAGGTTGCGGTTGCTGCGGGGACTGATCGGTGGTGCTCGTTTGATATTGGGGGGAAGGTGGTGAGGGCTCGCGGATGCTGGGTGGAGATGTTGCGGAGTGAGACTAGGGGCGAGGAAGAAGGGATGCACTTTCCGCAGGAACTCAAGCCGTGGAGTGTGGGAGGGTGGATGGAAGATGCCATTCTGGATATTGGGAAGCCTCTCGAGTGGAGGTTGTAAAGCCAAGTTCACCTAGTTATGAATATGGTGGCAGTACCGTACGTGCGGATGGTAGGATAGCAACAATTGTCTAAGATTGAAAAAGTGCTGTGGTGCTGCAGACAGCCAATGCCAGTGCCACAGCTCCACATCACTTTTATAAATTAGAATCCTCGGTACCTAGCACAGAATAACAGCGCTACAGCAATATTTTCGCGGTTTACATACAATTACTAGACTGAGAATCAACCTTCTGACGTAACAAAAGTGCTGTGATGCTGTGGGCAGCGCATTCCAGCACCACAGCTTCGAAGCACTTTTTGAGCGAGGCGTGCGACATAACCACACCATTTTTGCACGTTGGTCTATTTGCTGCTTAAAGCTTCACTCAAGACCATACCCTGAGGACAACAAACGTAAGTGCTGGCTTTCGTAGATACCTTGAGCTAACATGGTCTGTTCCAACCTTGATTATAAGGCTGTACGGCTGATTATCTCTTTGTCGTCGCTAATAGGATCAATTTCCTAGCTTCATCCACTCCCCAATGTTGACTTGGGAGAGGAATTGTTCGTAAAATATCAAAGGAGGACTCGTACATCCACAGCGGACATCGAAGATCTATCAATGGACAGACGTCCAAATCGCGACCCACGAACTACTCGAACCCCGCTTGGTTATATGAACGGGTAATTGTATAGTCCCCGAGCCATTCGAAGCATCATTACCATCAAAGAGCATATCGTCCGAAGGCAGGCTGAGCACCCCCAAAAGCTGTTGCCTGGATTCCCACAAGGCAGAGCCTCATCCCGCCCCTCTCGCCCATCACTCCGCAATCTCACCCCAACCGGAACTGCATTCAGTTCCCTATCCTACTGCAGTGCTATGAAGATCATTAAATGCCTGGCTAAACACTATGTACCCTATCACAAATCCCGACCCTATGCCTCGACGTTACATTCGCACCTCATCTCACCTCACTTCGCCTCGCGCCTCGCTCGCAACACGCACCCTCTTACAGCAGATACACCAGCAAGCATGACCCCTGCACGCCACATTGCGGTGAGGAATGCCCTAGGCTAGCCCGATACGTAGCGCGCTTTCAGCTTCATTCTCGTGTGCTGACCTGGACTACGCGGGCGCGCATTCTAGAAGCCCGCTAGGTTTGAGTCGCGGAGGTATGTTATGCCGATCGATCGTGTGAGCTTGAGTAGACTGAGCTGTAGGGATGGTTATGAGGACAGGTAGGCTTCGAGAGGGAGTTGGGGTGGCGGAGCTGTGCGGCGGATGTGGCGCAGGTACGGAAAGGAAGGGTCTAAGAGCTTTAGCGCTAGAACTTGGGACCAAGAAGCCTTTGTGCGACGTTCGAAATGGATGATGTTGCGTAGACAGTCCACTCTGTTGAGTCACACCGGGCTGCTGTTAGCACTTGATGAAGTTGCGTGCGAGAGTCCTCGCCGGGCCGTGACTCACTCATTCAGGCTTAGCCTACAAAAGCCCTGGAGTCAGCAGCAACAAGCTGTACATAGACTTGTGATTACGAAAGCCATCTTCACACAGTGGAACTCGCCTGCGAACGGATATGGATCAGTATGACGACCACAGCGCCCAACCTCAAAACGCGCAAAAGCCGCATAGTGTGCATCTCCGACACGCACAACCAGACGCCCAAGCTGCCACAGGGCGACGTGCTCATCCATGCGGGTGATTTGACGAAGCAGGGAAGCAGAACCGAACTAGAGAAGACGGTCAGATGGCTAGAAGCCGCGGATTTCGAGGCTAAGATTGTTATTGCTGGTTTGTGAACACCGAATTGCCAGAGTAGGGAGTTAGCCGCTTATACGGACTAGGAAACCACGATATGACACTTGATGCACCATTTTTCGAGAAGCATAATGCACATCCTTCTGGTCATAGTAGATGGCCGGATACCCGCAGCTCGGAGGACAACAAGAAGCTGTTCACTGAGTCGGGCTCGATCACGTATTTGGAGAACGAGGCTGCGACCATCTATTTGAACGCTAAAGACGGCCCACATACCTGCTTCAAGGTATACGGCAGTCCCTATGTGCCCAACAATCGGGACTGGGGTTTTGCGTACAAGCCTGGGACGGGTCGCGAGCTTTGGGATGCGATTCCTTCAGACGCCGATATTGTGGTAACACATACTCCGCCGAAAGGCCACTGTGACAAGGCCATTCATGATGAGAGAACTGGGTGTGCGGAGCTTCTGCAAGCTCTTCACCGCGTCCGGCCAATGATGTGTGTGTTCGGGCATATTCACGAAGCACGTGGTGTGGAAAGGGTGCGGTGGAATCTCGACTCTCCGCGAAACGGAAGCCTGACGCGAGGCGTCGAGGTTTGGGAGGACCCAGGCACCGGCAAGAAGCAATCAATGGTCAATTTGTCTGCGAGAGGACGTCGTCCTTTGGACAATCGCAGTGGGTTGACACGTCAGATCTACTGTCCCAAGCACTTGGCCCAGGACAAGCCCCTCGGTGGGGGCCTGTCAGGTCCGCCTGGCGTCACTCAGCCTTCTGAGATTGATTCAACCTCGTACCTCGAGGGCATAACCGGCGAGATAAGAAGAGGCGCAAAGTTTATGCTTGGAGGAGCAATTGAGCATCGCCAAGGGGTGGGCTCAGGCGGGGTCAGGCCTGAGCACGAGCCTGACGTGGAGGCCGATGAGCGGAGGGAGACTGTCATGATCAATGCGGCTTTCTTGGGCCCCCATCATCTCAAGACCGCGTTCAACAAACCCATTGTTGTGGACGTCGATCTTCCAGTGTGGGCAACGGAAGACGACGCAGAATGATGTAGGGGTTCCCCATCTGGATATCTGGGTCGATCTGTGTTGTCAGAGTCGTACAGATGGACGAGCTCCGCAAGGGCAGTGACGGACTTTGTGCTGGTGAAGGGCGTCGGGTCCAAGATGCGCTCAATCAAGTCCTCACACGTACGTGTACAGTAGTGGTGTTTGAACAGGGCTACGCTCTATGCGAGCAGGTCGCGATTGGTAGTGGTAGTGAATATTGCCCCGCTTATTGTGGCGCCGTCCCCGCATGGTGTCGTCCGTGGCCATTCAAGGTCAGCGTCTACTGCAGACTACTGTTCTTCTAACGCTTGTCATCCGGGACGGATCGAGTTATAAAATATCTGCCTGGCGATTCTGGCGATGCAACCGCCGGTGTGTCAGGGCCATCCCTTGCAGCTTGCACGCATCACTTCTCAACCTGGCGAATGCCACGCCACTTGTGGAATGGCTCTGCAGGACCTCGTGATGGCTCGCTCGTGGTCGAAGGTCTCCGCTGTCTCGGCATGGCGGGAAGACCTCATGTGAGGACGATCAGGGCAACGCTCGGGAGGCTGCGAGAAGGCACTGGATGTGCTCTGCTCCCGCAGCCTCTTGTCTTGGTCATGCCTTGCAAATGTCTCTGCAAGCGAGGCCGTCTGGATCTGATTGGGCATGCGTGGTGCTATCGGCGACTCTTGGGATTCTTGCTCGGGGGGTTCTGGATGCCGCAGGAGGGCGTGTCGGCCCAATGGCAGCGTGGGCAGTCTCAGGTCCCAAAACGCTTCATGTGGCCGCAGCCCGACGTGATTGGGCGTGTGTTTGTAGCCGCCGTGCCCGCGACGCAGAGTGCATGCAGCAGGTCTCGCAGTCGGTCTCTGGTCTGTGCGATCTGGGGTGGCTTGTGGCTCTCCGTCTGGCAGTGGACGGGGCGTGGATCGATGGTGGTCTCACAACGTGTGACTGGCCATGGCCAGTGGGTGCGATCCCCCAAGAGCTGGCAACTGACTACCTCGCGTCAGCAGCGGTGGAGCGCAGTCGCTGAATCGGCCTCAGGGCGGAGCTGACGCGCATTGGCTGCTGCAGCCCCAGATGCCGAAAGCATGTAGTGCGCTGCGCAGCGCATGCGTGGGAGAATGAGCAAGGTGCTGCTGGACTGTCCCTAGATAGCCTCGAGCGAGCAACAGCAGCGGAGCCTTGCGTCCGCCATTGATTACCGTGGCCCGGCCTACACCATTGCACGCTGCACTACCCTCTGCTCCTCTTCGAAATCCCCTTCGATTCTCAGCTCGTTTGTAATTCCAATTCGACGCTCGCGTCTGGGCTGGCTCCATCGGGTGTGTTAAGCCCCAAGCAGTACGTCACTCACCGCCAGAACGACCCGCATCGTCGTCTCCGGGTCGTTGCCATAACAAAGCACCGTCTGGGCGAGACAAGAGGGTGCTTCAGACACAGCCGCATTACGGACGCTGGCTGGAGAGTGCGACATTTGCTTATCCAGTGCTGCATCGCCTGCGGACTTGTCTCTGGTCCGGCTTCTACCTTCTACGGGCTTCCCTTGCGACGGCGTTGGCGTTGGAACCTTCCCGCCTTCCCGCCTTACCTTCCACTTACCTCATCGCTCCTGCCGCGAGCGACCATCCGCTCGAACAACCTGCCCGGCCACGGCCATATATCTTCCACGCTCCTTACCAGCCCGCGGATGCGAGCGCGTCCTGACGATCATTGACCAGAACAGCGCACTCGCCACGGTGCCTGGAGCCAAGGCGAGCCACGTACCTCGCCACACCCCGAACCAGCATTATCCCGCACCCTTTCAGGGACGCGCCACGGCTCTGTTTCGCCGCTTTCCAGCATTTATAACATCGACACAACACGCCTCGGCACGCCAACTCCCCATCGCCGCGCACCATGGACCCGCTGCCGCCAGACCCGTACCTGGCGCTAGGCCTGGCCAAGGACGTCGACATCGAGACCATCAAGAAGACATACCGGAAATTGGTCCTCAAGTGCCACCCCGACAAGGTCACCGATCCGTCGTTGAAGCTGCAGAAGCAGGAGGAGTTCCACAAGATCCAGCAGGCCTATGAACTCGTCGGCGAGGAAGAGGCGCGTGCTCGCTACGATGCCGAGGTGAAACTCGAGGCTCTACGCAAAGAAAAGGCTGCGAGAGGCGCCAGCGGCAGTGGACCAGACATCCGCACGGCACGCTACGACGTTCGCACACAAGCCCCCGCTGGTGCGAGCTTCAAGGCCACCGGACCCGCACGCTACGACGACCATAAGTCATCGCGACACGGCGACGACCGGTACTACGAGGACCGCTCGCGCAGGTACGATACCTACGAAGCATATCCTCCAAAACAAACCACCTCGCGTAGCTCTCGCGAGAAGGTGAGTCCGCAGAAGACCACACGAGAGTCCTCCGACCGAACGAGATCGGATTACAAGAAGTCGCGCGACAAGGAGCGAGACCGAGATCGCAGACACGTCGCAACAGAGAGGGAACGTGAGAGCGACCATTCTGCAGACGAAAAAGCACGCTATGAGGCAGAGTACAAGAGACGCAGTGACGATGCTCGCAGACGCGCCGAGGAAGACGAGGCGCGCAAGGCGGCCGCTGACCTTCGCCGTAAGGCAGAAGACAGGCGCTCGTACGAGGACAAGTACGATCGCAAGCAGAAGCTGAGCGCACAAGAAAACGATGCGGTTCGCTACATTCGCATGAGCGCAAAGGGGGACGCTGAGCGGCCTTCACCCAGTAGGACCAACTCCTCGCGAGACATCCGAGACGTGCGCGATTCACGCGACTACTACGACAGCCGCGACAGCCGCTCTCGACGAGACAGGCCAGAGGCTGTTCGTCGCTCGTCTGCACGCCCGAGGGATCGCCACTCACCACCAGGCCGAGACCGCAAAGCTCCCGAAATCGTTGACTGGGAACCAGAGGAAAGAAAGATTCCGGCCTTCAAGCACTCGTCATCCTCGCCGGCTGAAATACACGTGCCGCGCGTGACGCCGCATCGATCCTACACAGAGTCGTCGCGCGACCACCGCCGGTCTGAGACATCCCCGACACCAATGTTCCGTCGCTCTGAGACGATGCCTTCCGTGCCACAAGCTTCGCCTACCAGCCGCAAAACATCGACTGTGCCTCGCCCCTCCGGGCTCCGTGAGTCAGTCACACCGCATGATTCCGGATCTAGCAGCCCGGAGGCCTACCCTACCATCCCCCCTCCTGCCTCCACCAAGCGCTATTACTACCCCACGCCTGGAGGAGGTGTCAGCCTAGCTCCGGAGGACATGGGACTGGCTAACGGTCATCGCACTGTGCTACGCGAGCCAGTGCTACGTGAACCAGAGCGACAGCGCCATCGCTCGCCGTCGCCACTCACTCCACTCACTCGTCCTCCCATGGGTGCCAACAGACCTTCCGAAGCTTCCTCCGCACGATACACCGCAGCTACTCCTAGTAAATCCTCGGTCCCGCCACCGCCACTCGGACGCTCCGCAACCACTATGAACATGGGCGAGGATCGCGGTCGATCTCGTCCCCTCTATGGCGAGATTGGCTCTGACGCGGCGCGACGTGAGAACGCACGCCGTCAAACGAGCTTTTCGCCGGACAAAGTGTCCTATTCACGAAAGATCGGTCCTGAAGATGTTCGGTGGGCACCCCAGAGCGGCAGCGCCCGTGACCGGGATCGAGACTACCAGAAGCCTGCGTTAGGCAGACATGCTACCTATGTGTTCTAGAGGCGTGCATGCCTCGCGTTGGAGGCTTTGAATTGCAAACCAAAGATATTATCAACAGCACACGACTCATACACAACAGTAAACGTTTACAGCTGGATACCCATACCTGGCTCTCGACACGGCTACATGGAGTTGATTTGCTTCACTTGTTTTGTTGTCCTTGTTTTCATATTTTGTTCCGGTTTGTCGAGAGACCAGGCTTGATTTGCTTGTTTTGTGCTTTTAGCCGTCTCCCTACCACCCTCGCAACCGCCAATCTGGTGCTTGCGAACTGTAGCGAACTTCCTGTACATGATGTATTTCTTATCCTCTCTGCGATCAAGCCTGCCTTGATCTTTGCTACACCTGTCTTAGCTCTCCCACCACAAGCCTACATGGCGGATCATTTGTAGGCGTCTTTGGTTTGGTAGTACGTGATTCTGCGAAGTCACTCTTTTATCCGTTCGCTGCATATGATTTACGATAACACTGAATGACGACGACGGGGAGCGATGTGGTTGGTTGAGAGAGGTGCGATGGTTGAGCGTGGACATGGGTGGAAGTGAATCGGGGGCGTTGAGTGCAGGTGTGCGCTCCGCTTGTATGTAGGGCATCAATGAAATGGAATATGAAACAACCTGAACACATGGATTGTGATCAACGTGACTTTGTAAGGAGTGAATACATACGAAGAGATACCGGCATGGATTCTACGCGTCTGTCCGCTCCTTCCTTCTAATTGATAACATGGTTGCAGGTGAACAACTGACAAAGTCTGTGCCCAACGACCCTCTTACATGATGCAAGCCCACTGTGTCGGGGATGCAAGCATATGAACCGTCGGAAACGCCAGTAACCTGTCTGAGCCTCAATATGGGTTCTACCCCGTGTCAGGCCTGCAAACGCGTTGGCTGCAGGCTCGCTCTTGCTTCATGCAGCTGCCCCACCTGTGCTCATACGAAGTACTCCCTGAACCTTCGCTTTTGCATCATCGCATTTCCGCACGCCACAACACGTCTCTCATCGAAGATGCCAACCGATGCGCCCGAACCAGCGCCAGCTGAATTTCTCGAGTCATACCAGCGTCGTGTCGCCTGGGGTCACCTCCGAGATGGAGTTCAGGACGGGGAGCTCTGTACGCCTTGCCAGCTTGCGGTAGACGAGGGAGACTATCGCCGTATTGGTACAGCAGCCTGGCTGAACAATGGTTTTGTCAACTGCGAGCACCTGGATGAGCCATTGAACTACTGCAGCTTATGCAGACACATCCTAAGAGCTCGAGAGCGAGCGAGCGAGAAAGGAATAGTTGATAACACGCCCGATAACATAGAACTGGACTGGATGGGGGCGAATATTTTCTGTCATGACAAAGGCACCGATCTCGACGGAGACGATACGGTCCTACGAGATTTCAGGGTCAAGAAATGTCAAAGCAGCAGATCGATACAGCGTGATTTAGTCGAGATCGATAGGATCCAAAGCTGGCTGAACGAATGCGAAAGTCAGCACATCGAAGAAGGTTGCAACAGGCATCGAGACGAAGCGAAAAACGAGCGAAATACCTTACTACTAATTGATGTTCAGAACGACTGTCTCGTGCAGGGGCACTTCAGCGACCGCTTTTTCGCCCTCAGCTATGTCTGGGGTACTTCGCAGCAGTTCCTCACTCTCCAAAGCAACTATCCAGGACTTTTGGAAAAGGGCAGCCTGTTGACGCAGCCAATCACCCAGACTATCCTAGACTCGATGACTTTGGTGAGGAGTCTGGGTGAGCAATACCTGTGGGTAGACACAATGGTACGACGCGAAAAGACCGGAGGTTGCTTGAAGCTGACCGACAAAGTGCATCATTCAAGATGATGTGATCAACAAAGCAACGGCGATCACTCAGATGTCTTCAATCTACAGCTGCGCAGTCGCCACAATTATATGCTTTAGTGGAAACTCTGCCGATGCTGGCTTGTCAGGAATATCCCCCACCACCAGAAACAAATCGGCTGTCTACATTGCCCCAGGTCTCAGTGTGATAAAGCGACCGAATTTGAAGTTGGACTCGACTGAGACTGAGTACATCTATCACACCCGAGCCTGGACGTTCCAGGAACAACTATTGTCCAACCGAAGCATCATCTTTCTCGAGGAGCAGGTCCATTTCCAGTGCAAGAGAGAGCTTCTCTCTGAAGACAGCTATGTTCATAGCGCCGCAGATAGAACCTATCTCCAAACCACACTTGAATCTGTACGCCTGACAAGCGAAAATAAAAAGAAAAGGAACAAATTGTACAGTCCCATCGAAGATTTCCAATGGTATGAAGAATTTGTCCCTGAATACACTGCCAGGAAAATGGGGTATCCGGCTGATATCATTAACGCATTCACTGGGGTCCAAACGCAACTGAGCAAGCTTTTCGGCTGGAGGTTCACAGCAGGGTTGCCAATACAACTCTTTGATCTTGCACTCTTATGGACACCCATCAACTCTGTAGTCCGCAGGGTCACTGAGCTTCCGCATCCTAGTTGGAGCTGGTCGGGCTGGATAGGATGCGTGCATTACAAAGACGTCCCGGCTTATCTCAACTGGCCAGGTGGATTACCGCTAGGAGATAGTTTCCTCAGAAAATCATCCAACCTAGAGATCGACACCAAATCATCTGCAGTATTACATTTTGAAGGCGAGGTCGTCACCTTGGACGCCTTCTCCCTGAAACAGAGCGAGAAACAACTCATTAACACACGAGCAAATCTCCCAGTGACACCGCACATACACTTCGTATACAACCAATTTGGTCGCTGCGGTATCTTCTATGGTCTGCAGAGTATCGACAACATCACCGACCACGAGGGCAGCTTCCGGCTCTTGCGACTCAGTGAGTGGCAAACTATGCTGCAAGATGGCTCCTACCATGGCCCATGTTTATCATACTTGGTTGAAAACGGATATGAGCATAAGGAAAAACTGTTTGATGAGATTTTTGAAGATACAAGGTGGTCCACGCTAAATGTTATGTGCGTGCAACGGAGTAGAGGGACGTGGCAGAGAGTGGCTGTGGGACATGTGCATACGCATGCTTGGAGGGATGCAGGCCCTGTGCGGGAGAAGCTAGAGATACGGTGATAAGTTTTCCACTCAAGGGTGAGTAGCTCAGGCAAACCTACGATGGTCGAGCGATTCTCCCTAAAACCTTACTCTGCTCGTCGTAAGTCTGCACCACCCACAACGAAAGCGTTGTGGTCGGGTCCGCGCTTCGTCTGCGTAAGCCTGAACATGTTACGCACTCCATCGGTTCCAAACAATTTGCGGTAGAAACCTTCTGTTGGCATCGCGACACAATACCTTGTCTTTGGTGACCCTCATCCAAGAAAGAAGTACTCGGAGGGTTAGCGGATGCGGGTCGAAACAAAAGGCACCGGTGACAGCGCGCGAGAAGTGCAACTGTGGGAGGGGATATCACAACATGGAGGTGGGAGCGGATTGTTAGTGCAGGTGTGGGGCTGGATACAAGGTAGGGTAGGAAGCTTTCCACTGGCGGCTTTGCTAGATCAACAGCAAGAGGCCTAGGACTGGGTGTGTAATTGCTAGTCACGTTGAGATAACTGCATGGAGCAGGGTGTAGTGCCTTGGTTTTGCTAGATACGTGAATATCATTACCAGACATGTGGCGAACTTACATGGCGGATGTACCACGCCACCCGACCATACTGTTAACTGATCCCATCATCATATTCTACACGTTCACCTCACCTCCTACTCCGTCCCCAACCTCATTGTGCTCAAATTCCTAGACCTCACCTTCTGAATATGTTCAATCGCCTCAATGAGATGCGGCACAAACTTCGCCGGGTTCTCCGTCGCGGGGAAGTGTCCCAGCTCCGGCATCGCCTTGTGCTTTGCGCCCGGTATCTTTTCTGCCGTCTTCTGCGACATCTCGGGCGTGTTGGACCAGTCGTACTCGCCGGTCAGCATGTAGACCGGGCACTGGTTCGTGTCGATGTTGGCGACGCGGGAGCGGCCGTCCCAGCCGCCGAAGTAGAAGTCGAGGTCGCCGTGGAAGATCTGGGTGGGGTGTTAGTGAGGAGAACGAGAAAGAAGGTGGGTAGTGGGAGCATACCCCATATGCTTGGGCGCTGTAGAGGTGCCATATGAGCTGTTTGTTTACGAGCGGTGCGGTTGGCGACATCATCTTTACTTGCTTAGCATGATTAGAACAGCGCGATTAAGGTCTAAACTCACTCCATAGACCCACTCAGGATTGAACAGCGACTGATTAACGTATGGTGACCGGTCATGCCATTGGCGCTCCATGTTGAGGTATTCAGACCTATGCGATGTTAGCAACGTTCTCCACGCGATTCTCGTGATAGACTGACCCTTGCAGTGGAATGGTGCCGATGGCTCCGACTTCCTTGTGCCTGATTGCAACGGCCAAGCACACTTGGCCAGCCATACTGGCGCCACAAATAATCGGCCGTCGCAAACCCAATGTTTTGACGAAAGCCGCAATGATGCCAACATAGCTGTCCTCAGTGTTTGTGTGTGCGCCTGGGAAGTACTGCTGCGACGGGAAGCTCCTTCCGTGTCCAGGTAGATCGAAGGCGTACATCGTACATCTCGAGCGCATCCGCGAGTCGTTCATCACGCCATGGTACTGTCGACTGTCGCTACCTGCTGTGTGGAGAAACACAATAGGCTGCTTGCCTTCGCCAGAGTACTCGTAGAAGACCTTGGTCTTACCCCACACTGGGGCTTCGAGGAACACGTACTTGCCTGTCAAGTAGTCATGCGTCGGCTCCGGCTGCGTGTCCTCCTTCATCGGGCCACACTGCGCGTCGTGCGCAAGCTCGAGCACGCGTCGCCAGACATGCGTCCAGTGTGCGAAATGAGTCTCGTCGCCTTGTACCTCGATGCCTTTCTGCTTGATGTTCATTCCGAACATGCCCCAGTAGCTCTGGTACGGCGCGACTGGCACATCCTTGAAGAATTGCTCCCACTGCTCCGGGAGAGCGGAAAGCGTGAAGAGCGCATCTTTGGACGAGCCGGCTTTGGCCTTCGCGGAGCCGTTGCTGACTTCAATGAGGAGAGTGTTGTCGGAACCGCTGGACTTGATGCCGAAGGTTGCCGGCTTGTCAATTGCATTAGAGGTTGTGAATGCTTTAAGCTGGCCATCCGACTGGAGCAGCTCGGTGAATTTGTCGAAGCTTCCCTTGAGCGCTTCGGGGAGGTCGGACCAGTTACCCATCGTTTCGGTCGTAGAGTGCCAATTGTTGCGGGAGGGTCTGTTCACAAATCCGTGGAGCAGGAGCAGGCAACGTAGGAAGACGCGGATCAACGGAACCACGCTGGGGTGATGGTCTGCTCATATAAATTGACTTCCGCATCCGCAGAGCTAGCTATGAGGTCAGGCGGGGTAGACTCGACGGCTTCAGATGCGGGGTGTATGCACGTGGAGCAATAGCTCGGTACGGGAGAGGGTAGCTCCGGGAGCTCTTTGTTAGCATTGTGGCGAGTGTGGTGAGAGGAAACCCTGATGACCTTTCTAGGATAGGTGAGGCATGGAGCGCGCTCCGCTGCGGGGACGTAGTTGGGGTGTTAGCTAGTCTTCAAGAGGTAAGGTCTTAGACTACCATGAGGTCCACTTCTGATATGTGATACGCCGTTCCTTTCCCACTACGACACGCCTTAAGCCTTTGACCCTGTTTCCGCGGCATATATTTGCCCAGGGTAGCATGGAGTTCCTAAGCCCCGAAGGTTGATGCCAAGGCATCACGGCTATTGGCATTACAGCACGCATTACTCTGATCAAAACGCATCTTTTCACGCGCGTCTGCCCATTGTACCAGGTAGCTCAATTCAATGGGATCATGAAACGACCAGGCCGGTTACCCGTTAGCCTCTCGCGGGCTGGAGGTCTCGAAGGCCTTGAAAACGACATCTGCTAACGAGCACTGTAGGGAACTCAAAGAGGGAGCCGGTGTGCCTGAACACATTCAATTCCGCTATCTTCACAACCACAGTGAGAGGACCAAGTTCAACTGCACTATTTTCGGCGCCCGTGTTATGTATTTGGCCATGCGTTATGCAAACCAGCCAGCGATGATCAAGAAAAGACCTGGATCATGGAAAAACCAAACAGATGGGCTGCAGTACTGTCCAAAATTGTGACAAGAGAGGAGAACTTGCCTAGCTCAAGACGCTGAACGCCACATTTTCCACAGCTTGAACTCCAATTCCGCCAGATGCTGTCTGGGCATCATCTCTGGGGGCGTTGTGCGGGGACTCACTCGAAAACCTGAATTGAACACGCAATTAATGCGCGAATGGCCACGGATATGTGTTACCATTGCGTTATGAAAGCCCGTGAACACAGCGAAGTCGAAACTTTAAATGTGGCTTTTAGGATACTACCTAGCTTCATGAGGCTTCACAGTGGTTACGTGGACGAAGGAATGGTGAGGAATATAACTTTAGAGATGGATCTCAAGGTACTGATGTTTCCGTATCATGACATCCTGTCAGTATCCCTGTAGGAACAGGAGCAGGTGTGTCGTTACACTCGCAGAACCCAGATCACGTCCGCATGTAAAATCACAGCACAACACTACAGTTGACTCTGCACTATGTTCCTGATCACAAGATAAATTGACCTTATCCCCCCCCCCCCCCCCGAATCCATTCCGTGGGCTATACATGAAATCTCCTGCCGCATCACTTAACAACGCAAACACGATCTACCAGTACTTCACCGGGTGCCAATCACCTCCTGGACAATGTTATCGCAGCCCTTACCACGATCGCCCTTCTGTGGAGTGTCATGATCATCGCAGCACAAGACTTGAAGTGTGATCAAGGATTTCTCCCGTATTGCACTCGAGCTCTCGATTCGCTCGCCTCCCCCTTTATATTCTCTAGGAACAGTGTTCCGGCTGCCGTTGCGCAGCCTTTCCAAGAAAATCTCAATTTCTGTGCCAGTGTATTCCCTGAAGGTTGGCTGTGCTGCAGTGACCCAGGATATTGCACAATTCCCTCCTACGTTCTAAAAGATGAGGAGATCTGACCTTGATTATATTACTGGTGTTAATGGAGTTCCCCTAAATGGGACTGATGAGCCCCCATTTTGGGGGCGGGAAGGGCATAGGTAGCGGCAGGATCCTCTTTAAGTAAAGGAACCTGCTGAGGGGACAAGAGAAGGTGGAGGCAGAAGGAATGTAGCGCTGAAGTAAGACCTGGGGATGACGAAATGTGCATGGTGGGAAGGACCTTGAACGAAAAATGTGAGAGTTGGAATTATGCACTAGTCCGCCGCTTTCACAGAAGTCTTGCTCACTATGTGCTTGCCTTGTGCCTACTGGTGCACGGAGCATCCGGCACCTGTAGACAGGTGATGCGTGCCCTGCTCCATCAACGATCAACCTCGTTCACGAAAGCTACCTCTTCCTCCTCACAACTCTTTTCGTGACTCGTGTCGAACCAAACATTAAGGAAATGGTATCCCAGCCTTTGCCCCGCGCTCAAATGCATCAATCAAAACCGCCTAGAACGTCTCTTCTTCGCCAGCCTCAGTCTCAGCGGGGATCTCGAAACCCTCTTCGGTCGAGTATAAGATGTTCTGGATTTGCTTGAGCAAGCCCTCGTCCTTCTCGAGTTCCGGGTCCGCCTCCATTGCTTGTTGGATCAGCAGCTCGATGTCGCGCAGCTTGCTGAAGTAGAAGTCCCGCTCACGTTCAAGACCTGCCACAGTCTCTTTCAACACGTTATTCTCCTCACGGAGAGCAGCGCTCGCGGCTCCTCCACCACCAAGCGGTGTCCGGGTTCGCGGGGCTGCTGAGTTGCTTGCAGCGGGGGCTCTCCGGGCGGCGGCGGCAGGGGCTGCGCGAGCTGCAGGTGCGCCAGTGCTGGCAAGTCCACCTTGTCCGTTACGGCGGGCGAGCGCATCGTATTCGTGGCCGGGGAAGTACTGGTCCCAATACCTCTTGGCAAACTGGAGGAACTCGAGGTTGTCTTGCATCTTGCACTTGACCAGCTGCTGCACGGGAATTGGCTTGTCGACATGGTGTTTGGCAAATGTGTCTGGCCATTACATTAGCGCGTCTCCTCTCTCCTCGCTGCTGCTGGACCTACTCTGCAATATCTTGAAATTCTGTAGGTATGCGTACTCGGTGTTGGCGTTGAACTTCACCCTTGCCATGGGCACGTCATCTGGGGTCGTTAGCCTCTGTTGTATAGCGACCAAACAGTAGTGGCAGACTCACAGAATATGCTGTCAAAGACCTGGCATAACGCTGCCCTGTTCGACCGTCAGCATCCGCTCCTGCCGATATCCCATGTGCTCCAGCACACGACCCCTCCGAGCCGCGATCTGGTGACGTACCCAGTGCCGCATTGTTCGACCTTGGTAATGTTGAGCTGGAGGAGGTTGTTCAGCCATGCGACGAGTTCTTGTCTACAAGGAACGCAATGTTAGTGAAAGATCGCCGACTGTGTGCATGTTGCCCGGATGTGCAGTGTGGCGGCCGTACCTTGATTCTCCCATTTTGATCGATGCAGCCACAAGTGTGCGTGGCGTAAGTTGTTGCAGTTGTAAGTGTGTCGAGTCGTGGCGGCAATAAATGTGGCCTCGGCGGGTGAGTGAAGTGGGAAGCGTGTGGTTGTTTGTTGACTGCCTAGGGCCCGCCGAAAATCGTCTGGCAACGGGAGATGAATCACGTGGGATGCCCCTCGGTTGAATCGAGTTTAGCGCGCACGGACTGGGTCGCTTGACCCCAATGACAGGCGCGACTCTCAGCTGCGGACATTGAATCGTTTCGAGGTGAAGAATTGTACGTGTAATGTTGACTTGTTCTATGTACGGATTGGCTCGGGAACTATGCTCCGGAAAGGGCGGGCAGAATCTGGTACTATGTAACATACGCGCGCCCAATATAGCGTACCAGAGCTTTCTCCAAGCTCGACTTGGCCACTTTTCAACCATCCAACCCCTTTCTTCTTTCAAACTTAGGTACCGTTCTCCTTTGGCGCATAGTGCCCTGCTGCCGGATGCCCAGCATTGGCCAGATGGGCATCCTTCGCCGCTCGAGTCCTTCTTTTCTCCCCAAGGGCTATGGCAGCGACCCACACCAGCCACACAACGCCTGCAATCACCCCATACGCAATGTAACCAGCCCTCGGGGCGTCATTCGCGAGCTGAAGTCCCAGCCCACCATTGATTATCCCAAGTGTGATAGCAACGCGGCCCAACCACAAGTGTAGGTGTGACCAAGCGGTACGCGCGTGGTGCTTCTTGTACATGACATGATGCAGCAGGCCGAGAATTGGTTGGAAGAAGAGGACGACGAGGACGACGATACCGATAATGGGGTGGGCCTCGGAAAGCTAACACAATGTCAGTATAATTACAAGGGGATGGAGCAGGCGAGATACGAACATAATCTTCTTCGCCAGCGATGTAAACACCCAACCCGAAAGATGCTATGTAGACGATGTAGGCGAATGCTTGGAACGCGGCGTGGAACCAAACGACACCAGTGAACGACGCGAGACGGATGGCGATGGCGCCAGCAGGGAAGAAGATGACGAAGGCGAGCGCGCCAAGGACACCGTGGGCGATCAGCATCTTCTGCGAATTGTCTCCACCGTCTGAAGCAACTGGCGTGAAACCGGTGTTCGAGGGGTCGTTCTCATCGCAATAGTTGATGGTTTGACGCTCTTCGAGAGATGCCCTCTTGTCATTGCCTTCCCATGAGTTGCCGGTAGGTCTGGCAGTCGGACGAGTCCAGCCTGATGGGGAAGTCGTTGAGCGGCCGTAGGACGAGTCGTCATCTTGGTCGACACTCTTGGTTGATGTGGCTCTGCTGCTTCCTCCGGTCGTGGTGCCCTTAGTCGCAGTCCCAGTTCCAACAGCTCCAGCTTGTCGGGGTACACAGCTCGTAGTAGCGCCTCCGCTTCCTCCGCTTGTATTTCCGGATCCCGAACTTCCTGCGTTTACGAGAGGGTTGACACTGTTCCCGCCTTTGGCGTTGGCGTATGACCATTGAAATGTGGATTGGTTGTCATGCTCATCAATATTTGCAGACTGTGAAGTAGTATCCTGGGCACCTCCAGACTGTTTAGTGGCGTAGATCCAATTACCGTTACTTCCTGAGAAGCTTGCAGAGCCACCCGACCAGCTGTTACAACTTGAACCTGCGAAACGATTAGTTCACGCGTCCAGAATGCGCTGACAGTACTCACAGCGCACGTTGGCGACCATTTTCCCATTCGAGACTCCCGATCCTTCCAGCAAGGCCACTTGCGCGTCGCTGTTAAATTGTGGCATGCTATGTCCAGTTCCCAAACGTGGTGATATAGTCACGTTTCCGTTGCCGGCTGTATATACCACGAATATATTTGCTCCGGACATGCTTGAGCCCTGGCCCAAAGCGACCCAGTTGTACGTGGCTGGAGCGGAAAGTTGGAAAAAGATGTCTCCATTGCCAGAAGAGGCCGTATTCTCAGGGATGTTCAGTTTAAAGCAGACATCTGTTGTGGGGCAGACACTGGCCACCTGAGCTGCGGTACGAGAGGCTGCTATTGGTCAGTACACTTTTCAACATATGGAATTGAGGGTGCAAGGGATCTCACATACCTAGGGCTACAAGCCCAGCAGCCAGCATGTTCCTCCTAGTGTGCCCCATCTCAAGGTAGGTGTTGGGAGAAGAAAACAGCAGGTCAAGACTCCGAGGTCCCAGCTGAAGAACAAGGAGGAAGTGGCTTGCCAAGCGTCGTATAAGAATAACCCAAATTGATAAATCGACAAGACAATGGACAGTAAGGGTACGATTGACGTGCGTCTCAAAGGTCTTTAAATCGTCTGAAACGCTCGAGCACCTCGGGCGAGGACTTGAATTTGGGGTGGCCGTTGGTTAAATCCACCTGCCGCAAACGATCCCAGCAATGATAACCGTCCGAAGCAACCCCGGTCGCCGGGGCTTACAGGCGCACACGCAACCACCCGGGCTTAGGTCGTTTCTGTTCCCGGCCATTTACTGCATTTCTCCAGATGAGCTCTGCACGCGTGGACATTTTCCGTTCCCGTTTTCGATGTGCTCCAACCGAAAGCGGTCGGCTCCCCTCTCCACGCTCCACGGAGGCTTGACCAACGTCAGAGCCCCATGTACGCGTCATGAGCAGCATTGGCTCAGGTATGGCTGCACCGCAGCGAATAATGCGAGCGCATGCTGTAGAACAGTGGGATGATGCAGTAGCTGGGCATTCTGGGCTAGACGCGCGGTGGAGGCTGAGCTCGAAGAAACGGGACAAAAGGCAACGAATCATAACGAAGCTATTTCAGAGCTGGCTCGGGCAGCGTGCAACCATCGAAGAACCCTGCTTCTAGAGTACCGCTCTGGGCGAGGCGTGTAGGTTTGCTGTTGAAGAGAGATCTGCGCGGTGGGTCCCGCGGAGGCGTCGATCGCGCACGTTGTGCACGTCTCAAACCCTGTTGGTGGTCTACACACACCGTGCCTTCAGCACTACATGTGTCCCCGTTGTTGGATGGCCAAATTGGCAGGTAAAAATGTACTGGCAGTGTGTCGCAAGCCCCTTTGAGCGCACTTCCTGCTGTTCTCAGACTCTTTGAAAGTGCCAGGTGCCCATGGCATCGACCGGAGATTTTGGGACATCGTACGGTGTATTGGTCGGTCTTACTCCAGGATTCTAGACTGACTTCCGTTTTCGACGAGATTTACCAAACGCGCTAACTTGCCCATGAAAGCATGGCTGATGCTGTCGCTGGGCTGTTACACGCTGTGGTTACGATGTTGTCAGCATACAGTCAGGCAGCGCACCCAATAGCCTGAGATCGCAACGGGATGCCCCTGAAGGCCGCAAGGAATATCACGGTAGATTGCATAGTCCCACTGTGACTTCCAGGGAGCCTTCTGCCTTAACCATGTCTCAGAACGAGTTCCGACCGACTCGCCAATCTGGCGAAGACCCAACCGAGCTCTACATTTGATGCGCAATGCGCTGTCCCCAGTGCGAAATGTCGGCTTGTCGTAAATCGCAATTGCACATGTTCACAAAAATTCTCACTAGACTCTGTCGCTACCACTTTTCTGCGAGCTCTGGCCTGCAGAGCTATCTACCATCTTGCGCAGCTCTTCCCAACGACTCTGAGCTGATTAGGCTATGCATTCGACCAGGCGATGCAAGCCCTTATCGAAGACGACTACACTTTCTCTACACTGGGACTTCGCAGCACTCACCAGGAAACCCTGTACTCACGACTGACTTCCTTTCTTGGCAGCCAATCCGCGTGCAGCACAGAGTTCACTCCGGACTCCTCTCCGCTAACCTCTTCGCACGGGCCAACCCATCCCGCAGCGGAGCCAAACGGTCCGCCAACGTGCACACGCATCTCTTTCATCTTCGATACTCTGCTAAAGGCACCAAGACACGTACTCTTTCGCAAGACACAGACAGCCATGATCAGCCTTACGCGCAATCGCACTCAACGCCAACACCGGCGATCCGTCTCGCGTTTCTCGCTCCCACACCCAGGCATCATCACCAAACAGCATTGCCACCATGCTCATCCTGTCCACGGCCACGTGCTGCGCAACCCCCACTGACTTCCTATTTCAAACCCCGTCTCCGCATATTCGCTATGTTTCGCTACACCTGATAGCACCGGAATTACACCGCGCACCTGGGCTTTGGATTTCTAAAGTCTGAGAAAGCTTCCCGTGCTGCGCAGCCACAATGCCAGGACGCAGACGCCCCGTATAGAAGCTTGACCTGCATGCGCGGGCATCCGCCTCGGCGTGTGGCTTTTGGTACAGGGCGGTAAGTTGGGGAGACGTCATGATGCTTGGTGGAGAAGGCGATGTGAGATCATTAGCACGCACGAATGTGTGCTGCAAGTCTAGAAGCATGGATGTCGATACGGAAGCCACGGATGACGGCACAGTCCTGCATGGTATCCATGGTATGCAGCTCGGTTGCTCTGCACTGCGCTCGCTCCACGCGAGTAAATAGAAGAAATGCGAGGTCTATGAAAGGGAATCTATTACATCGTAGGAGTACTGTACACCTTTCAGAGAGCCAATATCGACAACCCGTCAACTAACCCCCTACCACCCCCCGGCCCAAAACAGCTCGCCGTACACAACGGCACTGTTCTACCCGCGCCTGCACAATTGCCAGCACTCGCCTGCAGACAGCACGTCCCAGCAACACATTCACCTCCCACATACAAACTCCCGTCACTCGCCGCCGTCGACTCACTGTAGTACCGCACATACCCGGGCAGGGCGACCGGATACCCACATATACCACGCTATCCGTTTCTTTCTCGGGCACCACACGCTTCTTGTGTTCATAGCGTGTGCGCACTTTTGTGTACACCTTGGCGAGCCTGTCGAGCTCCGTGCGGCGCTGCGTCACTGAAGCTGGGACGAGGGAATTGTGTGTGCTGGTATGCGGACCAGTCGCCGCAGCTACTTCAAATGTCGCTGTGATGCGCGTGACGTCCGGCGGGGGCCAAGGGCGCGGTCGGACAACGCGGCGCGTCGCTCCTCGCGTGTAGCCTCGCAGTGCCAGCACAAGCACTCTGCATATGGTGCGCCGTACTTCTTTTCGTAGAGCCGCACCGTGCGGATGGACGCCGTACTGAGGTCCGACCCCGGGACCTTGTCGTCGTGATTGACGAAGCGTTTATTTCAGAGAGAATATATTTGTAGTAGGGTTTTGCGGTGAGCTGGTGCGTGTGCTAGGCGAGGTCGACGTTGAGGGTGGGCACAGCGAGCGGTGGTACTTCAGGACGCTGCGGTGCATAATGGCGGTCAGGGAGAGGCTGTGAAGCCAGTCCGTCTTGACCATCTCTCTGGTTAATGCTGGCTCCCCGATGAGATTGAGTACGAATGGACTGGAGTTGTCCCAGTACGGTAGTGGCTCAGCATCTTGCGGACCGCGATCTTGCTGTCTCGTGCGAGGTGGAACGTATTGTACTGGTACGAGTTAATGTAGCAATCATATCCCTCTTCCCCATCATTTTCTTGAACTCCCTCTTGACCGAGTTGACGTTTAGGTGTTCGATATCCTTGCGCAGCGATTGGGGGTCGATTCTGTGCAGCTTCTCGCACACTCGTTTAGTGAAGAAGGATCGTAGCTGTCGAGCTCCTTGCCTTTGTACGTTACTTCGGAGACGCCATTGGCAACCATAATGGTTCCGTACAGTGGGAGATTGTGTGCGCGGTGTTCCAGACCATCAGCATGTCCAGCGGAGGCATGCACTTTTACGATTATGTATTCTTCTCAACGCCCTCCGTTAGCTACTTCGCCACTTAAGGGCGGATCAAAACTTCACTTTGCACCTAGTGATCGGCTTGCCTCCTTCGACTCCACGAACGCAGCAACATCAAAGTAGCTCGCCTGAAGCTTCGCATTCCACACCTCACAATCCTTCCGCAAACTCTCCCACCACTTCGCAAACTTATTCACCGCCTTCGCTACAAACAAACTTCACCTCTTCTCCCTCAAGAGCTCCGTTTACGTCCCCGCCTCAAACTTGATCCCATACAACCCTTCATACCACCCGACCTCTTTTCTCAATCTCGCAAACGCATGAAGCAGCTTCAGATGCGTCGCACACTGCGTTGCAGTGGGCAGTTCCAGGTTCTTCGCACTGCTCCATTCACACCTGTCGAGAATGGAATCATCTGCAGCGGCTGCGGTGATGGAGTGCGAGGTATACGGTGGCGGGGCGGCGTCGTATTCGCCCATTGGCGGCATGTTGGGTGGTGTTTGAGGCAGTCACGCTTTCGTGGAGTTGATGCGTCGGTCAGGGCCACTAACCCTTACCAACTGTCCATTACTTCCTCACGTAGGGACGAAGAATCAAGACATTCCCCTAGGGAATCCACAGGTCTTTGAAGTTTTCTCGAGATACGGTAAGAAGGCAACCAGCCCTCACCGCCCATGTCGTCGGTATGGCAAGTCCGTCTCGAGCCACCCACAACAGGCAATGTCAGTACGTTCACTTAGCGGTGGTCGCTACATCGAGCATTTGGCTGCTGCGTGAGAGCTATGATTTGTGGAAATACGTCGAGAACATACCTGTTCAGATGCGCATGGGAGTGAAATGGCATACCACCATGCAATATTGTTGCGTTCACAGAGCAAGAAAACGGGCACTAGTTCAACGAATATGCCTTCCCTCACGATCCTTCAAAGGTGCACGTTGCCACCACATGGCCGCACACGCGGATATCTCTCAGAAGAGAATCAAACAATCCGCATGTATACACGCGTTCGGGTATTCATTTTCGTCTAAGAGCTTTCACCCACGTCCAACCGTCAAGAATATGATTTTCCTCTCGTCATGGCCATCCATGACCCAAGCGCAAACCCCGCCCACCCATGCAAAACAGCCCAGTGCTCAAATGCCGGAAAATCATCGTCATTCAGTTCATCATTTGGTCGTTTCTCTATATGCCTGCGCCACTCATCGCCATGCATTCGGTAGCTGCAAATTGCAGACCACCTCTTCTATCTCTAAGTGCTTGCACGGTCAAACGCTCATGAAGCGCCATCCGTCATCTGACACCAAGGATGCTCCAAGACCTGAGAAATAGTAATGCGTCGCTCGACGTCGCGGTCGAGCATGAGTCGGATCAAGTCGAGATTCTCTTCGGACATGATGTAGGGGACGCGCAAGTCGTGATCCATGATCTCGTCGATGCTGTAGAATGGGTTTTCCTTGTATACGATGGTGTAAAGGAGGATACCGAGGGCCCAGACGTCCTGTTCTTTGCCGCGGTATGCCTTGCCAGCGAGAACTTCGGGAGCAGCGTAATCTGTCGAGGAAGTCAGTTCAAGCCACAGTGAGGAGAGCACAATACTCACCAATAGTCCCAACAAAAACATCAAAGGGCCCGCTCTTGATGTACGCTGCGCTACCGAAGTCGATCAACTTGATGTTGCCCTCTCCGTCCAAGATGACGTTCTCGTCTTTGATGTCGCGATGTACTACCTTTGCTTTCGTGTGCAGGTGATGCACCGCATCCGCCACCTGTACGAAGATCTTTCGGCATTCCTTCTCCTCCATGTTGACGCGAAGTTCGATATAGTCGAATAGATCCATGCCTGGTAGACCGTGCGGTACCATCTCAATGTAGTAGTTGACATCGTCTTCGAAGAAATCGGTCATCTCCACAATGTTAGGGTGTTTGAAGCCGTCTCTCCGTAGATAATCCAAAACATGAATCTCCAAGGGTACTGTGCCGAGCCGACGGTCGCGCGTCCAAGTGTCGACAAGGATCCGTCGCTTCGTCACGTACTTGATGACAGACTTCTTGCTGCTGTGCCCCTTGGATCGACACAGCTTGACTTGGCCGTACGCGCCCTGTCCCATATCTTCAATCACCACGAAGTCGTTGATGGTCTTCTTCTGAGGCGGCTCGTCGACTTCCTTCGCGACCTCGAGCGGTGTTGTCGTGCGTGGTTCGGTGGAAGAAGCAGATTGGTTGGCTTGTTGGAGTTGTTGCGTTAGCAAAGAGACGTGCGTGTCGGTCGTCATTTGTTCAAATTCAGTTTCCTCAGTGTTGATTAAGGTTGATTGTCCGGGTGAGGGTTGGTGTGGAGGCGTGCCTGGTCGTGACACGAGAGGTGTAATAGGGCCGACACCCTGATTAGCCGCATGCAATTGTCTGGAATATGTGATCCACAACGCAAATACCAGTTCCGCGATTGGTGTTTGGCTGGGCGTGGCATTCTCTTCCTCGATGACTTGCTCGTCGAACAGTGGTTTTTTCTCGCTCTTCACGACTCTCATCTGCACGTCTACCATAATGTCGGTGCCGTCCCGGTGGAGCGCTGGAAGCCCGCTGGGTTTGAGGAAAAGCGTCGCTGCATCGCCACGCCCCTCTCGCATAGCCAAGAGTGCTCGCGCCCGCCGGAAACTATGCTCTGGAATGACGATTCCATCCACAAGCTCTACATTGTCTTCATCCGTCATCACATTGAGAATTTTGTCAAAGCCGGGTATCAGCTGCGTGATGTGGAGACCGTCAGGCTTTGCCTGTCCGAACAAGGCCGACGTGAAGACTGTATTGGAGCTGCCGATGGTAAGGTCCGATGCCGATAACACGACTATACCAGCGATGTGAGGAAAGCTCGAGACACGGAAGGTGGGCTCGCTAACTAGGGCTTCGACTGTTACGGGTATATTTATGCTGTTCGCTGTCCGAGCGGTGAAGTTGCGGAGTTCGGCGATTTTGTCGTAGTCCAAAGCCCCGGTATAGACTCCTTGGACCCTTGGGATTGCCGGTATAAGACGGCTGAGGTCCATGCCTCTCCGTAACCGATCGCTGCCAAATACCGCTTCCATGGCGCCAACTCCTTTCACCACACATCCTACTTCATCGACGTTAATTTCCACGACGTCTTCCGCGATCTCTTCCAGTACCCAGATTAGACCACCTCGTTTTTCCTTGACCCACAAACTAGCACTACCTGTCGCGCCGTTCCGCTTTTGAATCGGCACTACATCACCGCACAGTAAAACTCCCCTCGAAGGCTTGGATTCATGGTGCGAGACTGCCTTGGGGGTAGGCTTCTGAGCATATGACGAGCCGCTCCCGTCATCAGTCTGTGCACGGCGGTTCTTATTCTGGGCAACTTGCCGCGACGAAGGCTTGCTGAGTAGCCTCGCTGTAACGCCGTTACCAACTTTCAATGTGGTCGTCGGAGCAGGGGGGGATGGCTGACTTTGATTGTGCGGATCCCGGGATGCCTTTGATCCGACTTGTGGGTCCCGCAGCTTATCCTCAAGCCATTTCCGCCGTTCTTCTCGAACGACTTCCAGTATGCCCAGCTTCCGAACCTCCGCTCGTGTCACCCCGAACACTAGGCATGCGAGGTCGTTGGCGGCGGTGATGGTCCAAGGGGCTGTGGCCTCGGTAGTGAAGATTGCTTGCGCAGCTGGGGCCCAGCGACTGCCGTGTTGGCCGTGGGGAGCGGGGCCTGCTGAATGCGGGCCTGGAAAGCTAGAAATGGGTGTCGCAGTAGGGACGGTCGGAGACATGAGCTGGTTGGTAAAATCCTGGTCGCCTAGGCGATAGGGCTGGGCCAGGGCATCGTTCAGCTGATGTTGTATCGAAAGTGGTGCCACATCGGTAAGTGTTCGCTTCAGTGCTGCGCGTTGGGGTCTTTGCGGCGGTGGTGGCGAGGCGCCCATTCGTTGACTTGAGGCTTCGGAGGTCTGATCAGAGACAGAACTGCTTCTTGCGTCGAGGTTCTCGTCGGTAGCGTCGCCGTTTCGTATATCCATGGGAGACTTGAGGGTTGGTGACCGGGCAGAGCTTAGGATGCTCACGGGACTTTGCGACCTCTGTATTTCGACGAAGCTCTTCTCGAACAGGTTCTCTCCATCCATCTCAGCAGGCCCAGTCATCGGCCCAAGGGTTCCCAGACCATGAGCACCTGCGGCATCGCTGCCGATCAGGTTGGCTCGGGTCAGCAGCTCGATCATGCTCTGGACCTCTTGATCTCCGCTAATCTTTGCCTGGGCCTGTGCAATGCCGGGATTGGTAGCTGCCCAGCCCAGCTTGTTCTGCATGAAGTCTATGGACCGCTTCAGGACGTTCTGGCGATTGTGCATGAACTCGTCAGACTGGGTTGCAAACGAAAAGGAGTGCAGCGACTCGCTGGGGAAGCGGGTGAGGTCCTCTCCGAAGGCGAGCGTGGGGGAGCTTGGGGCGGTCGGCGCGGAGGAGGAGGGATGTCTCGACGCGGGCGGCGTAGGATTGATGTTCAGCGAGGCAGCGCGGTGTGCAGAGACGCCGCGGGAGCCTGGGCCCTGCTGGCGTATGCGGCGGAGGCCGGACGCTCCCAGGCCGTGTTCATGTTCGGGGACGATGGGTGAGCTGGGCAGTGTAAGCATGTTGGCGGACAGCGTAGCCATTCACTGCCAGGCACCTACCGGGCCATCCTGTCCAGCTGCCCCGCGTCGATGCTCATGCGTTTGGTATTCACAGACAGGCTCGCCGGCGAGCGCTGTGCGAGCAGGTTGCTCGTGCTCTTGTTCTTGGGCAGCGAGGCATGTTCGGGGGCGGTGATGAAGCGGGTGAGCTCCGGCAGCGACGACAGTGGTTCTTCGTGACCTGGCGGGGTGAAATCAGCCGACAAGTTCATGTGCAGCAATGGGCGGGAGGTGGAGGAGGAAGGCGCGTGCGGGTCGGGTCAAACGAGGCGGGCGAGGAAGGTGCAACGGGTGCCGGGGCACTCGTCTTCTTGTCCTCGTCTTGTGCGGTGCATGCAGCGGGATAGATAGCACGTCCGTCCACGGAACGCTTTCGGCGCGCTCGGAACGGGCACCCATGGAGCGGTGAAGGCCCCAGGCTCTCCCACGCGCCATGGTAGGACAGCAGCGCGCGCTGCGTGACGGGCCTGGAGGGTCATCAGACGCTTACGACTCACCATCTCTTCGTGGCTGGCTCATTCCCTCGGGTGCCTCACAGCGGCCGGCTTGTGCCTCGGGTCTAGTGGCAGGACGCAGAAGTCACAGTAACGGCAGTGCTCGTTGTGCTCAGCCAATGTCACAACTCCAATTGCGGCAGAGAAAAGTGTGTCGCGAGCGGTACTGGCGCTTGGGCTACGGTGCAGATGCAGGGCGGCAGTGGCAGAGCAGATCGCGGGGAAGGGAAGGATGCTGCCGAGTCGCGCGGGCTGGGTGGCGGGCCTGCTTCGAAGCGCGCGGGCAGGTCAAGACAGAGGCAGACAGACCGTGCAATGCGGGAGAGTGAGACAGCAGTCGCAATTGTCTGATCTCTGCTGGAGGGGCTTGTGGTGGCCGCCGCCCTGCAGCTAGTCCATCTGATATTCACTACGCCCACGTCCTTCCGCACAGACATCCCGCGCCGGAAAAGTCCAAGACCCAAACCAGGTGACCCAGAGCCCTCTCACTCGGCAGCCATGACCGCTGCACTCTTGCTATCCACGCGCCAGACGCGCCGCAGCATCTCCGCTGCATTCTTTGCCTCCGCAGCCCAACATGCCACCGACGCCGACGTTGACCTGTACCTACTTGGCAAGCCTGCTGTATGCTGACGAATTGACATTTTTCGACGCCTGCTTTGGCTCAGCATCAAAAAGCCACCCGCGCCGCGAACCATGCGTTGAGTCGCGGGGCGTGACCAACAGAATCTAGCCTATCTTCACAGGGTCTTCACGGGTCTTCACGAGCCTGGGCGTCTGCAGCAAATTTTGTTGATTGCGTTTGCCATGCAGCCCGCCCGCTTTCCCCGCGCCAGGCTATTGGTTGACTAGCTTGCACGTGGTTCAACGCTGCCGTCGTCTTCCAGTGCTTCGTATACATTTCCATGTAGCATGGCAATCAATGCATTGCTCAAGCTATGTTCACCGCTGCCTCAGGCGGTCTCGATGTTCGCCCCAGAAGTTCCGACAGCCTGCCCAAAGTCAGCACCTGCTTTTCAAAGTCAAGAACAAACATGGACATACTACGATGCATGTTGACCTGATCAACCCACCACTCCCCAAAGCTGTCCTCGACGCCCTGATCTACAGCTCCAACCCGCTCGTCTCTCTTCAGCCCGCACAACATGCAAGGCTCTTTTGCGGGGACACCACCCTCGCCCTGTTTCAGCACCTTGACAGGCATCGTTTCCTGAATATCTGGCACAGCGCCCAGCGAGCCCGCTCTGATCTGGTTTGCGGCTGAGACAACATGCCGTAGCCTGCCTACCTGATCTTTCCACACTCGCACCACGTCCGATGCTTCCCGTTCCTCCTTCATGTTTTCGCTCTTGTCGATGCTGGAGAGCTTCATGCCCGACGTGGCGCGGGACGATGCGGGACCTATGCGCATTCCCTGCGAGAGATGCTGGTCTCGCTTCCACCGGAGCTTGCGCCCGGCTATGATATGTGCTGCGACCGAGCCTAGCATCATGTAGCCCTGCAGGTAGGTGATTGTGGCTGGCTCCGCTAGCACCTTGTTGCGCATCGGAAGCGTTTGTGCTGCCATGGGCTTGAAGAGTTTCTCTTGAGCATCAGCAAAGAGAAGAGGAAACAGCGTAAGTAATACGGCTGGCGGTGGTACATTCGTAGGTGGGAGCTCTCCAGCTTGCGGATCGTCGAATGTCGGCGATAAGATGGGTGCTGGTGAAGGACCAGATTTGGGCCTCACAGTGATGTCTTTACTCTTCTGGGGCGGTCTTGCGGAAGTCTTTGCAGGTGCTTTAGTGGGTATAGATGCTTCCCAGTCGTCGAATGTGTCCCACGATTCTTCCTCTTTCGATGCTGGAGGGGTAGGCGTAGCTCTTGAACGCTGACTGGGGGTTACCGAGCCAAATCCGCCAGCAGGACCTTTCAAAGAGGTCAATGCTGATGCTTTGTGGCTCGCAGCATGTTGTTGCTTGCTAGATAGAGCCGCCGGTTGGGACAGATCCAGATCTCCGAGTAAATCCGCGATCTAGAATGCAACAGGATGAGCAGATGCACTATGCTTACTGTCTGAAGGACTCACTCCGACGGAAGCTATCTGTGCAGTGTTGGACTGTGTTTCAGATGCTTCCGGTTCCTCGAAATCTCCAAAGTCGTCTTCACCAAAGTCATCTTCTGCATCGAACAAGACGCTAGGGTCCGTGGACCTCTTCGCTTTCACAACAGGTGCTCTCTGCCATGTTGTCTGTGCAGGCTGTGGTGTAGAAGAGGGAAAAAAATCATCCTGCATTTACATTCAGTGAATATCCCCCAAAGTTACATTCGTCTTCAGAAACTCACATTTTCCAATGTTGGTGGCAATGTCGGCGCACGTGCTCTGGTGGCTTGGGAAGCTACGAATGCGAAGGAATCCTGCTTTACCAGTGGAGGTGGTTCAAAAGACGAAGCACTGCCTTCAAAGTCACCCCAGTCGTCGTTGTCGCCATCGTCTTGTTGCGGGTGTGTGGTAGGTGCTGCGGACTGATGTGTCGCCTGTGATGGGGCTGGTGGTGCCGCAAAATCGTCGAAAAAGCTGAATGCCGGTGCTCCCTGGCTCCCTGGCTGCTTTGCCTGCTGGTTCGGAGGTGCACTCGAATTGGATGAAGATCCAAACTCTGCAAAGAGGTCCGCGGACATCTTCACGGGTGCTGTGGTGTTGACTGAGTGACGGAGGATCTGGGAAGTAGCGAATGGCGCTAGGCTAGGAAAAGACAAACTCACGAGCGGCGCGTCCGCCTCTCCATACTCTACGGATCAGTCGACATAATCAAAACTACCATACTACTTGCTACATATGTATGTGGTCGACGAATCAAGCCAGGTCAGACTCCATATCATACGGTCCAAATCGCCTGACTGCGCTGCGTTTAATGCACCTGCAGACAAGCTGAAGTTTAGCCACCAGCATCTAAAAGCATGTATACTTCACTGTTTCCGCCGGCCCCAAAGTTCACAGAGGAACGCATAATTGACCTTTCTGGTAGAGTATGCACCTCAATTCGTGAACACGACAAGCTATCGTAATACCAAAGGCAGGTCTACATGACAATCAGCGCAACATCTGGCACTGGCCTCGCACTTGCAAAAATACTCTACGGACTACATGCCACCGTCTACATTGGGTCGCCAACTCTCTCTTGGTACGCAGCTCCCATATATCGACCATAAACGGTCTCTCCCACAAGAGTCCTACTGATATCCCTCCATAATTTCCAAGCAGCCCGCAACACAATCACCGCCTCCGATCCCACCTCCCTAGGCACACTCAAGCCCTTCCTTGCCAATCTCGCAGACCTCGCCACCGTCAAACCCGCCGTTGATTGCTTCCGCAAGGAGAACCACCGCCTAGATGTACTCTTCCTTAACCTAGACGGCACTGCGGAGAGCAACGACGGCGACCCCACTATGCGCACTGATTGCCTCGCGCCCTTCCTCCTGACGTAGTTTCTGTACCCACTAATGCACCGCACTGCCACGCACTTCTGCCACGTGAACACTTCTATCCGCATCATTTACGTGCCCTCCCTTCTCAAGTTTCCAACGCCTCCGGGCAGCGTACAGCTCATCCCTGCGAAAGAGAAGCGAAGGTAGCAGCCAGACCAGCTGAGGGGCATGGGGGGTTACATGCAGAGTAAAGCCGATGTGTACCTGCTCGCGCATGAATTCGCAATGAGGCACAAGGCAGTAGACAGGGTGGATGAGCACGGATGGAGATCAAGGAATACGGCGGACGTGCTGTATGTTTGTGTGGATCCCGGGAACGTGAGGACGACACTGCCGGCGTCGGTAAGTTGGATCTAGACAGGCAGGATAAGAAGGAGAAGTACGATGAGTGCACTTATCTGTGGAGCAGCTTGGTTGTGTGCTGACTATGGCTGTCGTCAGGTGCGTATATCGAGCTCTTTGCGGACATCGCTCCGAGTGTGGAAGACGGCGATTTTGTGATTCCGCCGGGGAGGAAAGGAAATGTATCTTCTGAGCACATTCATGCGAGCACAGTCGCGAAGGAGGGCAAGGGAAACAGCGTCAGCGCACAGTTTTACGAGTGGTGAGAGGAGCAGGTCAGAAACTTGATGTGAGAGCCGTGCTGCTAGCTAGGAGGACTCTGTTACGACTGCCTGTCTTGTCGCTCGTGTCCCGTGTTCATCTATGGATGTGTGTGCACTGCTCAGTGGTCATGGATACGAGCTTGTAACATGAGGCAAGCCCTGCTCACTTGCGGGACCCAGCTTCGAGCCTTCCCTTCAAGCCCGCCCTTCTCTTGAACCACTTCTCCATCTCGTCCTCACGTCATCTTACATAAGCCTTGATATCTGGCAGTCCACATAATATAATATATAGATAGAAAGTGCACACAGAAGGACAATTGACATCAAAGGTACACATGTCACGATGAAGGTGGTAGACATGGATCAGAATTGTATGACGATGATGCGAAGAATGGGACAATTTCACATTATAATATCACAGCATTAGGGCACCAGGCATATGATTTATTTTGTCCAACCCATTCGATTCATTTGTTATCATGACATGAAATCTACGGAAGGACAACGCCAGAACCGCCTATTCCATTATGCATCATTGCAGCCATAACTCATAGTGGCCTCAGCCACCACATCCCCAGAATCGGATATCTAGAGACTTTTTGAAGGAAGAAACAAGCCATGGGTATTGGAATCGCTTATTTCTTGGAAGCCTTCTGTGCGGCCTTGGTGACCTTGCCTGCACCCTTGTCGGCCTTGACGACGGACTTGATGACACCGACAGCGACGGTCTGACGCATGTCACGGACGGCGAAACGACCAAGAGGGGGGTACTCGGTGAAAGCCTCAACGCACATAGGCTTGGAGGGAATCATCTTGACGATAGCAGCGTCACCAGACTTGATGAACTTGGGGCTGGACTCGGTAGACTTGCCGGTACGGCGGTCAATCTTCTCGAGAAGCTCGGCGAACTTGCAAGCAATGTGGGCAGTGTGGCAGTCAAGAACGGGAGCGTAACCAGCACCGACCTGACCGGGGTGGTTGAGGACGATGACCTGAGCGTTGAAGGACTCAGCACCCTTGGGGGGGTCGTTCTTGGAGTCACCGGCAACGTTGCCACGACGGATCTCCTTGACGGAGACGTTCTTGACGTTGAAGCCGACGTTGTCACCGGGGACACCCTCGGTGAGCTGCTCGTGGTGCATCTCGACGGACTTGACCTCAGTGGTCACACCAGCGGGGGCGAAGGTGACGACCATACCGGGCTTAATGACACCGGTCTCAACACGACCGACAGGGACCGTGCCAATACCGCCAATCTTGTAGACATCCTGGAGGGGAAGACGGAGAGGCTTGTCGGAGGGACGGACGGGGTTGTCAATGGCATCAATGGCCTCGAGGAGAGTCTTTCCGGTGGCCTTGGTCTTGGTCTCCTTCTCCCAACCCTTGTACCAGGGGCAGTTGGAGGAAACGTCGATCATGTTGTCACCGTTGAAGCCGGAGATGGGCACGAAGGGAACGTGCTTGGGGTTGTAGCCGACCTTCTTGATGAAGGAAGAGGTCTCCTTGATGATCTCGTTGAAGCGCTCCTCGGACCACTTGGTGGTGTCCATCTTGTTGATGGCGACGATGAGCTGCTTGACACCGAGGGTGTAGGCGAGCAGGGCGTGCTCACGGGTCTGGCCATCCTTGGAGATACCAGCCTCGAACTCACCAGTACCGGCGGCAATGATGAGAATGGCGCAGTCAGCCTGCGAGGTACCAGTGATCATGTTCTTGATGAAATCACGGTGACCGGGGGCGTCGATGACAGTAACATAGTACTTGGGCGTCTCGAACTTCCAGAGGGCGATATCGATGGTGATACCACGCTCACGCTCAGCCTTCAACTTGTCAAGGACCCATGCGTACTTGAAGGAACCCTTGCCGAGTTCGGCGGCTTCCTGTATGGCGAGTCAGTGGCATGAGCAGGTGGGAAGACATTAGGAAGAATGTAGCAAGGCGTCGGCAACTGATGATCGCTGTGGATGATTTTGCTGCTGCAAGCCATCCACTGTGCGTCATAGTTGGCGAGCTACCTAAATGGGCTAGCGCGAAAATTTCGCACAACCCCACCTAAGCGCCCAAATTGTCCCTCAGCCCGATGAGCCAGAGAGCTGGCCGGCGCATCGCGGAAACAACTGAAAGCCATGCCGCAGAAAAGTGAAGGGTGTGTGCGTACCTTCTCGAACTTCTCGATGGTACGGGAGTCAATACCACCGCACTTGTAGATCAAGTCTGTATCCGTTGTGAGCCCATATCCATACCCCGCTATCGTTCGAAGGTATGCTTACGACCGGTGGTCGTCGACTTGCCAGAGTCGACGTGGCCGATAACGACGACGTTGATATGAGTCTTCTCTTTACTGCAGTGCTCGTTAGCAGATGCCTGTGACAAAGCCGTGCGGCTGCTGCGTGGCAGCGAGCAGCTGAGAGTGGTCAACGTACCCCATGATGTCGGTTTTTTGAAATGTGGAAGTAAGAAAGTCTTAAGATCTCCTGCAGAGGGAATCAGTGAGGCGTACAAGGCGATGGTGTGAGGGCAGACTAACAGATATCAAAGCTTAATGTTTGACGGTGTGAGAGGACGAAAGTGTGAAAAGATTGCAAGATCTGTGCGAATTTAAGGCGTGAGAGAGTGGCGGGACGCTGAAGGCCGGCGCGGGGCAGCCTAACGACGCACGGACCTTCACTCAGATTTTGCAAAGTGTCACAGCAACCGCCCCCAGCCTCGCTGTTGGGCTCTCTCACTCTGCGCTCGAGGCCAGATACGGCAGATTATCACCCTGTCATTGGCCCACAGACCCATTCAGCCCACCGCCCGCAGATCTAGTCGCCACAGACGGACATTTGCTTCATGAAGGAACTACGCACCGCACCGTCCCTTCCTAGCTCACCACTTCTGCCAGAGCCTAAGCTTGACCAGAGTTTTATCTCCAGTGCGCGCGGTACACGTCGTTTCTTCAATCCATTTCGCGAAGCATGCCCGCGGCCGGTGAACCCCGTGATAACGACGACCCAAATCTTTTGGCGGGGTATCTCTTGCATTGCCCCACTACAGTGGGATGGACGGTCTTTGCTGTTGTGGCGCTTCCAGCGTCATCAGCCCACTTTGACCTCTGAAACTCTTTACTCTCGATTCTGATGCTAGATGCACTTTTGCCGCGGCACCTTCCAAGTTCGATCTCGATATTCTCGTCTTTGACGCTGATGCGGGGCATCAAGTGGTTTGGACCATCATTGAACTCCTTTCATACAGGCCGCGCCGCCCTTTCTGTTGACTCACCTCCAACAGGTTTCAGCCGTCGCCCTCAGCTCTCAGACGTGAGACTCGCGCCGAAATTTGCCGCCGCCTTGCCGCTTCGTAGACCTTGTACCACAACTACACGAAGATATAGGTGCTTTTTTACCCTAATAGGAGCCACGCTGCACCCAAAACTCTCCATGTAGTATTGTGGGCATCGTACGTCTTACCGAGAGCACCTGCCATAAACTCTCGCGTAATCGTGCATCAGTCCTGCCTCCAGAATGCACACCACCAAGCCTTTGCGGCTTCTGTCGGATTGCACCCCGCGCATGAGATGGGTCCGCTCTCGAGAGCTGCATACATATACACTGTTAGCCAGAACTGAGCGCTCACATTGTTCTTCGAGTAGATGCAGGTGGATACTAGTCGAGCAGAGGCGGCAATAGCTCGAAAACCCGAGCCAAAGGAAGGTGTAGAGGATCGTGCTTGCTGCATGTGATAGCAACCAACTGGCAGAAGAAAAGCTTCATAATTGTTACTTGGGAACGTATAGAGATGTGTAGGCTCTAGGTGCGCTCCGCAATTCCCGTATCTTATCATTAAATCTGAGCGATGCCAACGTAGAGGTTTAAGTTACCCCAGGAGACATTTCAACACCAGGATCTGATTGTTGAAAAAGGCATCACCTGAGGATAGAGTCAATTCTGGTCGATTACCAATTCCAACATACACTGATGTGCCCCCATTCGTGGATTTCACATCCAGCACACGGTTCACATGCTACTTGAGACAGACTCCCTGTAAATGTTCGGATCGATAAGACTATACTAGGCTGAAGTAGCGCGTGCAATCTATACACAATGCTCCTAGATGACCAACACCGAAGCCAGGAACTTGATAGCTGTGTCCATAAGCCAGCGTACCATGTATCCGCAGTTGTCCTGGAGGTACCGCAGCCAAAGAACATCATGCTCTTCACGCTATTGCCATCGCAACACTTCTTTCGCCCGCTTCGGCGACAACATGGTACTTTTTGCGCTACAAACTACCATCATCGCAAGCGCTCATATCCTTCTCGGGAACGCCATGGGCGGTCGTAGCCATGCGATCGACAGTCTACGAAAGAAGGCGCGTGCGTGCGAGAGTAAAAACGAAAACGTGCGGATTGTGTGTAGTGAGGCATCGTGGCTAGACGGTGGATTAGCAGCGATACTTAGCTTGCAGTAAGACGCGCAATAGCTCTATTCAAGCTCCATCCTGGAGCGTGCATGTTGTGTGCTGCAGAATCGGATTCGACAGGGCCAGACTCTGTAGGGATCGGTTCAAATGTGCACAGTAGTACACCAAATGCATATCTCTCAAAGACAAACACTTGAGTGATGTTTGTGGTTGGTGTGCGTGGGGAATCCGCTGTCAACGAGACGCCAAATCGGCAGTGTTACATAAGCAAAGCATGGCCGAAGATCTCCCGACGGCAGCATCACGGAGAGCTTTTCCTACACCTCCGAACAGCTTTCCCGACCACCACCCATCCAAATCCATCTCCCCGGGCTTTCTCACTCCCACTCGGTACGCCAATTGCCTTGCGAGTACCCTCTCCGCGCCCATTGAGTCCCCGCAAGCGCGCGCTGACCCACACCACCTACAGAGCCCACGATGAACTCCACACGTCTTTTCCGCCCGTTCGCCAGGGCCGCCTTCCGCCAGCCCGCCATGGCGCGCGCATCCATTATGGCGCGCCCGGCGCTTGCTGCTGCCCAGAGCAAGAAGACTGAGGTCGCCCCTCAGCAGATGGTGCGCTCCTTTCCAATCCACGGAGCCAGGACACAGGGAAGCTAACGAACAACAGACGATCCTCAAGTCGGCCATGCCCCAGCTCATCCCCTTTTTCTTCGTCAACGAGACCACCATGGCGTTCGTCCTGCTCCCGACGCTCATCTATGTCATGTCCAAGTACATTCTGCCCCAGCGCGTCCGCCTCTTCGCGGCCCGCCTGTTCATCAGCAAGCTATAGACGGTGCATACGGAAGGCATGTGGAGGATGGAGCATTGTGTACAAATAGTCAACATGTGCTTGTAGACAATTGAGCGGTTCGAGAACAATGGATGGATACCTTCGCGATGCGCCCCATCACAGCCGCTTCTTGGCATCGGCCGAAGCATCCTTGCGTGATAGCGGACAAAATAATTGAGAACAACAGCAGGCCCTGGCTGTGTTGAATCCTCCAGCTCGACCAATACTTCCTTGGAGCTTCTCAGAACACTAACAGCTGTAGAATCCTGTTCACTGTATTGCGGTTGTACCTGATACATCCTGACAACGCACGCAGTTCACGAACCGACATCGCTCCTTCACTGCAGCATCAGATTATGGCAAAAGACCTTGCAGGTGATATTGCGCTCTGCCACAACCCTACACCGCTTTAATCAACTCCAATAGCTGCCTGCCGGAATCTCCAAATGTCTCCTCCGCGCTCCGGAACTTCAACCCTAGCACCCTCTGCACCTTACTGTTGTCCGCGCTCCATTGATCAGCAGGAAACGTACTCTTCCCGGGCGTTCCCCTCGGCACCCTCTCGTTAGCTCCCGGCACAACAGCGCGCAGGATATCAGCAATCTTCTGACTATCCGCCAGAGCAGCTGCAAGAATAAAGCGCTGGTTAGCCGCCTCGGGATTGTCAAGGGCCAAGACGTGAGCTTCTGCGACATCCTGACATCTCATTTAGCATTCATTCATACATCAATCTCAAATCATGAAACGTACCCTGACATCAACATACAAAGGCACCCCATTCGGCGGGATCTCACCCTCAGGATTCGCCTCCTTTAGAAATTTGTTCCAGATGATCGCCATGCTTTCATTGACGTTGTCGACGCTCTTAACTTTGTGCAGCAGCGGGCCGTACACTATGACAGGATTGATAGCAACGAGATCCCAGGTAACGCTATCGGCTTTCTGCGCCTCCCATGCTGCTTGCTCGGCAAAGGTTTTAGATGCGAGGTATACGAAGTTTTTGTCAGATCCCCTGGCCTCGACATCAGCGGATGTGACGGGGAACCAATCTTCTTCCTGGGGTTAATTGACGTGAGCATAATCCAGGTAGCAGTGAGGAAGGAAACGCTCAAAACTTGTGCTGAGTGGCATTATCTATACTCACAGTGTAGACCTTGTTCTTCTCGTCACGCAAACCCCATGCGCCAACTGCAGCGAACGACGCAGTCAGGATGACGCGCTTCACGCTGGACCCTGCGACGCGCTGGATACCAGCCAGGATCTCGGTCGTCCCCTTGACTGCTGGGTCGATGAAATCGGATGGACTGCCTGCTGCATCGTATTTGAACGGACTCGCAGTGTGCATGACGATGTCAAAAGGCTGTGTCTCGTCAGCTGTCGTCTCAAGACCAGCTCTTATCCGCCCTCCTGATCACCACGTACGAATCGGGCTACTCACAAGCTCGCTCTTGAGCGCTTCATCGAAGGCCCCATGCGCCGTCATGTCGGGCACAACCACAAATTCGAGCCGAGAAGGGGATGCATTGGGAAAGATGGATTGCACATCTTCAGCTTTGGACTGGGAGCGCACGACTGCGCGGATGAAGTGGTTGTCCGGCGAGGCGAGAAGCTGGGAAAGGATGTGCGTGGCGATGTAGCCGTTTGCACCGGTCAGGAGGATGCGGTGTGGAGACATCGTGTTCAAAACATGGAAGAAATTCGATGAGAGTGTGGAGGACTTGATTTTTTTTACGTTGGAGCAGAAGCACTAGAGTTGAAAGTGTTGGTTCGAGGTAGGAAATAGTGTGTTGACCCACGCTACCACGTCCGCTTTTTATATGCCTACCTTCACGTCATGCATCTCTACACATCCACTCGATGGCCCTCATCCGCAATCACCGCAGAACTTTATGACTGTCTCAATCCAGCAACATGTTGGCGAAAACCGGCGTGGCACTCTCAGTTGACCTATGAGGTCGCGGCGTGCGCTTCGTCAGCGCATGTGCGTCTTTCATGCGCTCACTCGCATCTCTCGTATAACTAAAGCCATGGATACTTTCTTTTTGGGCGTGATAATTGGGTGTTAAGTTGATTGCGTAATCTAGATCGCGCAATTACGTGATGGTAGGAGGACATTCGG
>NW_017253360.1:1916357-2029619 GCF_001642045.1 Paraphaeosphaeria sporulosa | reverse complement strand
AGAAGAAGAAGAAGAGGAGGAGGAGGAGGAGGAGGAGGAGGAAGGAAGAGGCCACTACGCGGTCCGAGACCACAAGAGAGGATGTAGTTGATGCATTGAAGAAATTCAGTACGTTGATGAAGTCGCTGACAACACCAGAAGTGCTTGACAAGGTGCAACACTCCAGTAGGATAGTAAAGAACTTCGTACGCAGCTGCAGAGATTCCCTGGGCCGGTCAGTTAGTTGGTCAAATTTGTCAACACATTTGCTTTTGGGATGTGGCAAAGCGCGGAAGCATTCACAGACCCGGGACAGACAGGCCAGTAGTTTGCTTCATTGGTTACGAATATAACGGCAACATAGATAGTTTATTACAGACATGTATTCGGCGGCAGACATATACGAGGCCAGGACATTCGGTCTCGGTCGGTCAGCCGTAAAGGTAGAAGCGGCTCCAATGAGCGGCTCCACGCCGGTCATCCTCGGTCAAGTCAAAGCGGAGAGCTCTCCTTGAAAAAGGTTGATTCCTTGGAGAACTCTCCGCCTACACCAAATGCCTTCAAAGAGCAACAGCATCTTCGTTCAGCCAACAATACTCTCCGTCTGAATCAACAGCGCCTGCAGTCAAATCTGCGGAAGATCGAGGTCTACTGATATAGCGCGCCTCCACATGTATGTGCTTTGATGATAGGCTGCAAGGTTAAAGCTCTACAAGCGTAAGGTAGGGTGTGTCACTACAAGACTAGGTATATCCCGAGCGCGACATAGAGTGAGTTACTACTACAGGATGCGCCGACATTTCCCTTTTTGTGTTAGCCACTGTACACCTGGAACATAATAAAGTCTTCGTAATACTGAAACAAGTTTGTAAAATCGCCAACTACAATCCACGAGCTCGCCGCTCGCGCTCCTGAGCCTGGGCTTCCGCGATCTCACGCTTGAGAGAATTCTCTCGCTGCTTCACCGCCGCCGAGAAGTCCCTCTGCCACGCCTCTTTCGTCTCGAACGGCGGCTCGGAGTACGTGAGCTCCCTCCCACTGGGTCTAAGCACTTCGTCCCTGACACGATCCATCAACTCCCACGGATACCACGCCGAAAAGGTATTGTAGTGGTTCCATGGATTTGGTCCCTCGCGCCCATCGTTGACCGGATGGAATTCAATATGTATTGCCCGAAGAGCGGCGTCTTGAGCCACGGCTGCGGTGGCAATGCCACGCAGACGTGCTTCATGCCGCTCGCCGAACTGAGACCAGTCCTCCCGGTCGTCGGGTATGATTTCGCCAGTGCTTGAGTAAGAATTCTTCTTTGGAAGATCCCAGGTGAAATGTGTCACGCTGGGGCCTAGGACGTTGATAGCCTCGCAGCACCGGAGACGCAAGTGCGTCAGGTTTGGAAAAAGGTTGGCGTCGAATGAGGGATCCTTGTTTGTGTTGTCGATCCCGCAGCAAATTTCGATGGTACGTAGCGTTGAGGAATGATGCTTAATTATGGGCAGCAGGATGTTATTCCAGTCCAGGGCCGCTGTGCAACCTTTCAATTTGATGAAAGTGAAGTGTTCGAGCTTTCTGGGCCATCTCACGATGGCCTCAAGAGCACAAGGTAGAAGCATTGTTTCCCTCACAGAAAGTGCCGTGAAAGATGCACTATCGAATACCTGTCCGAAGCCTTGTTAGAGAACAGCGCCACGTGATGAACCGAAAATACGTACAACTGCCTTATCTTTTAAAAATGTCAATACTCCCACGTGTCTCAAATCCAGTCGTGCCAGGGTGTTCCACTTGCTTTCGAGTATTTGAGAAAGACTCGCAGACTGTCCTCCTACGTAAACATGCCTCACACTAGTCAAGCATTGACTGGCAGCAACGATGACTGCCACCCTTAGCGAGCGCCCTCGAGGTGTGTGCGACCAATTTCCAGCTTCTAGCTTCAAGCAGTTTGGTCTAGCAAGCCGTCTAAGAATATGTTCGGCGGCTTCCATATCTTCGTGAGAGGTATAGGGAGTAAGATGAATGTTTAGCACTCTAACCCGCGAACACAGCGCTTTTCGGGATTCGAGCGTATCCCGAAGCTTTGCCATGGAATTCAGTGAATAGGTGAGGTCACTACCGTCGTGTCGCGCGCGTGGAGCATAAAAGAGAAGTGGCTGCGCAATTCTGCAAAACCGGTGGGACACCAGTGACAGAGTCTTCACAACGATGTTGTTTGGGATAACCGCACATTCTGAACAAGTTTCGCGGTCTATAGAGATGGCCTCGAAGACTGCAGATTCAATAATGGTAGTCAGCAGCTCGTCCGGCAAGGAGCTGATGGTGGGGACCATTGTTAATTGATGACCTGTTTTTGCTGAACCGTAAAATTGTCGCCTTCTGATTGATCGCAAAACAAGCGATGCAGCGATTCAGAAAATGGTTATTGAAGGCAGCTCTTGAATTGACGTAGATCGCGTCTGTGTCGGATTGACTGCTGCCTGCGAGACAAGTGCGACCTCTTGAGAAGGCTACCGTAGTTTAGCTGTCAGTGCGCCGTGTTAGTAATATACGCCACTTTTTAAAATACGCCACCTTTCCTTGTAAAAGTGGCGTATATTACTAACACGGCGCACTGACAGCTACTGTAAACTACGGTGATGCCATTTTAGACTAGTCGCATGCTGACCTCAAACGCAAAACAGCAATGCTTCCATCGTTTCTTGCATCAGTCAACGATATCATCACAACTAATGATAAAGTCATCCGCTTCGAGCTTTACGTCCACCCTTATGCTTTAGTTTCCGCGCGAGGATGGAAACGCATCTTCATCTCAGGCTTCTTCCATAGCAAATACATCTTATTGTCTCGAACCCAGTCAACATCCTTGTCCACCATCTCCCACTCGTATGCCCATACCATCTTGGCTAGTATGATCCTTAACTCTAGATACGCCAAGTTGATACCGAGGCAAGCTCTCGGACCCAGCGAAAACGGGTTGAAGGCGTCCTTTCGATCGCCGAACCCGTCTCCAATCCAGCGTTCAGGTAGGAAGTCGTCGGGCCTGTGCCAGTACCTGGGGTCGTGCTTAGAGGACCAGCTCTGCGTTGAGACAAGTGTGCCGGCAGGAACATAGTGACCAGAGACCATCGCGCTTGGGGACACTCGAGAGAGTCCGAATGCTACCGGTGGGTACATTCGAAGTCCCTCCTCAATGACAGCGTGGAGATAGGGAAGTTTGGCTGTTGCGTCGCCAGTTATCTCGTCATACGAACTGAAAGCACTTGTAAGCTCCTCATGTAGCTTCAACATGCAGTAGGGATGCTTAGACAAGAAGTACGCTATGCCAGACAGAGTTGTGGCCGTGGTCTCCGACCCAGCAACAATCAACAGCTCAGCGTTGCTCTCGAGCTTGCCTTGGCTCCAGTCACCTTTGGAAAGAATGGATCTGAAGAAGTCTTCCCTAGTCACGGTGTCCTTCTGCTGGATTCTCTTCCTGGTCTTTTCCTTGGTGAGCTGGTGATGCATCTCGTACCCCTTTGCAAGGTCACCGTTGACGAGGAACGGAAGAAGGAGATTCAGTATTGGGACCCGTCTGCGCAGATCCATAATGCTTCCCCAGAAGAGAGTTTCGACGATCACCGAGACCCAAGGGTGTGTGCGTCCGTCTTTGACGGCGTTGAACGACTCGCCGAACGTGAGGTCGCCGATGATGTCAAAGGTCAGCCAGTTGAAAGCTTCAGGGATGTTGACACCCTTGGTGGCTCCGCCACCAAGCTTTCCGATTTGCGCAATGAACATGTCGACGTACTGGTGTACAGCATGCTCTTGGTCGCGGAGAGCCTTCGCACTAAATGCTGCTGAGAGTGCTTTCCGCTGCATGCTGTGCTCGATTGGATCACGGGCTGAGACTATGCTTGGCGGTCTCCCTTGGCTGTCGTAGAAGTTTGACTTGAGGAACGTCGGTCTTCCCTTGCGTGCATGACCATAGATATCTTTCCAAGACTCCGCTGACGCGAACGAAAGTTCGTTGGGCCCAGTGCGAACAACATCTCCGTACTTCCGGTGCGCTTTGGCTAGATCATACGGCCAGTCACCACTTGTCCAGTGGAACACATACCACAGCTTTAGATGGTCAGCACATGAGAGCGGCGTGATTCAGATGTCATACAATACTTGTGGCAGCGAGTGTAGGTCCAGGAAACTTTGCGAGTGGGTGGAAGTAGAGCCTGTACACTATTATGACGGTGAGATACGTGACGCTCTGAGATAGATGCTTAGTAGGTCAAAGATGAATTCGATGAGCACTGCTCACTGCTAGAACAACTGAAAGGATGTACCCTCCGACCGTGTCGGGGATCAAATTCGAAAGATGCATAATGTGACGGGGCAGTAACGTGCTGATTAGGTATACTCTGAACGCGAAATTTCGGACTGTCCCTATCCTTACGTCTAAAGGAGTCAAGCAATTTATACTTTCTCTACGATAATGTGGACAGGGTTGTCCAGAATACAAGCAAGGGCCATATTGCTCCAACTCTTCCCGACCGACTGCTGTGCAGACTTGGATGCTTGCATATGTGGATCGCACAGCGGCGGACACGACACGCACTACGCGCAAGACGGTGTCATCTGATGGCTGTATACGTCAGGATTTGGAGACGTCGCTCGGGATGTTCTCGGAGCTTCTCTCGCGCTATTGGCCGGCAATTGGTCTGAAAGCAATACTGTTGTGTCGGATGCCGGGCCAAAGCTGGTCCGTTACCGTAGGTCTGGCACGCGCCGAATTGAAGCCACAACGGATGCAGTCTCTATGGACGTTGAGGTGGGGACGTTATATGGACCCTAGATAGCCCAGGATGCACATCTTGTTTCAAATTCCACCGAGACCTCAGGACTCCCGCTCGTTTTTGACTATGTGTTTCTTATCATTTTGCATTTCACTTAATATGTGTCGGCTGCTCACAAACATATGCGTTCATTTCTCCGTGGTCATTCTTCGGACAGTAAGGTTGAACACGATTCGAGTCCAGAGCGGCCATGTACACTTGAACCAATATCTGTAGGTGTTCCTATAGTTTTGTAAACTTGGAAGTCACAAGCATATATTTGCAAATTTCACACAGTCCATGCTTCAGTATTTGTTCTTATATACGGGAGCTGGAATGTATGAGGGAGTTGATTTGCGGTGAAATTGAATCTTGGTGTCGGCTACAGTTCCCTACATTGTGCAATACATGAATTACTACGCTAATCAATCAAAGCAAACAAAACCAAACTGTAAATCAGAAGCCTACTCGGCGACGGTAGTACTTTGCGATCGTGTCGTCCGATGAGCCGAGTCTGAGTTGAAGACTCATGAGATAAGGAAAATCTTGACAACAATTGCCTACATCTTTAAGCGGAAGGTAATCCCGCGGAAAGCGACTATCCGAGATCCGAAGTGATCATCATTTGCCTGTTCTCCATATGCGCGCATCGATGTACTTGGAACCATGGTAATACGTGAGTCCTTGGTATTGGACACCAGACCGTCCCGTAACATGAACAAATGACTGATTTGATGTATCACCTGTTCTGATAATGAGCTATCTGAGTGGATTGGATTTTAAGAGTCTCGGTGTCTATATCGTGAGCGACATAGGGCCCATGGGAAGCTCAGAGTTTCTCCGGACAGTGGTGTGTTGTCTAGCTAGATTAACATATGATGGTGGTACGCGTTGTAGCGCAAGTTATCCCAGAACGAAAACCGATCCTGTACTTACTTGTCAAAGCTTTCTACCTGTAGTGCGTCAACGGAGATAGGCACACTGCTGATGTGCCTGAGCAATGTCCTTGGCTTTGTGCCGAATTATTATTGTGAGTTCTGGAAACAGGATACTCATCTGCGAGCAGATCGTAGTCTTTTCGATGTGACTTGAATTTAATGCACAGTGGCTGATAGTTAAGATTGGGGCCATGGCTATGAACTGTCGGGACAGACTCATAATATAGTTCTATAGTCGTATTGTACAGTGAGTTCCTGCATAATTTGTGCTCCCAAGTCCAGCTTCCTGTATCCGCCCCTGTGAATTACTAACGTCTGCTGCAAAGTCCACCTCGCCATAGCACACATTTTTCGGACCACGCAGAGATGATTCCGAAACTCTATCATTGTTTTTGCTTACTCGACATCAATCTGCAAGCCTTCTCTTTATGATAAATACGTGCACCGCTCGCGCAGGGAGTATCCTGGTCAGCTACTAGTCCAAAATTCCTACAACGATCAAGGCACATGACAATGTAAGATTCTGGGGTCAACAGCGCGTAGCCGTGGAAATTGCTCGTCAAAGGTAACACCGAAGGCTCGCTTTGTACCTGGCGATTCGCAGGCCGAACTGTTGGGGTTCGTTCGCTTATGTCGCGAACCAAGGCCGCGCAAGGTGGACCACCATCACCACGACTTGCAAAAGATAGAGCGTCATGCCGCAGTATGATCTGGAGACCAGTAATATGAGTTCTTGTGTAGGCTCTAGACATATTGTAGTACAACGAGGAGCAGGAACGCGGTATTCAGAGCCCAGTCAGTGCCCAGCCTGCTCGACCCGCCCGGCCGTATTTCGGCCCTTTACTCCACTCAGGTAACGCCACGTCATCCCGCACTCTTCGATAGCAACTCCCATATCTATTTTGCATCTCGGCTTCCATCCCGCAAATAAAAGGAATAGCTATATATACGCTACATAGAACAAGTCTTCTATCGAACAACATGAACTTGTACAAGTTCAGTATCGGCCTCATGGTCTAGTGGTATGATTCCTGCTTTGGGATTTAGATTCCTAAGCTGCAGGAGGCCCCGCGTTCGAATCGCGGTGGGGCCCGATCTTTTTTTCGCGGTTTGACGGGTATCTGCAGCGTTGTACGATGTATCGGCGCTTCCCACTGTTCCAAGAGGGACAGACAGGACGGTTCTTTTTGCTCATGTCTACGCCCTAGATGCAATCTAAGAGTGGGGTTCTTTTTTTGCTTTACTTCATCGTAGGAGTGGTTGGGTGGGTGTGCGTGGTGAATATGTCACTGGAAAAGTAGGCGGGATTCAGTCGTTTTGAGACTTGGAAACACGATACTTTGCACTTCACAAGCTTAAGAAAGACCGGGACCTCCGCTATGCCGTCTGCCTTTGTTGATGTATTTGTACTTTCGACTCGGAAGCACTCTGGTTCGCCTCCTGTTGCCAGCCGGACCCTCGGCTTTCTGCGTCCAGCCTATGCAAATTAGTAACATCCACGTTGCACACATTCGACTTCCGTAGAGCTATCATCTGTTCACGCAGCTCGCCGCAACAGAGCTCGCCACTTTGCCCGTGACGCAGCCTCGGCCCTGTCGACCCCCATCTCTTGCCTTACGCGTGTACCGTTTGGTCCGCTTCGTAGATACCACTCGCGGAACCCCGTTTGCTGTTACTGTGCGAGTCTCCAACTTCTTGTTCAAGTAAGAGGCAGGTACATATACTTTCAGGTAGGACTTCTACTATCAAGCAATTCACCGGCTGCATGGTCAAGTGGTCAAGATTTCTGTTTTGGGCTGTAGCATAAATGCAGGAGGTCCTGGGGTACGTGTACCTATTATGAGAATTGAGTAGGAGGCTAGAAGAACTCAGTTCGAATCACAGTGCAGCCCTCAGTGGTTGTATTCATACATGGGGTACGTGGCCACCGCCTTTTTGTTCTGTGTTGTGGTATCCAGCACTTGTAGGTCATGCTTTCCTCTGCGATTGGCCTCGGAATACCTTTATAGGATTAAGTAATACTCCGGTGGGTGAAGTAGACTGCAACGGTGCGCATTCTAAGACGCCGGGCTATACTAGCTGTAAAGGCAACAGACTGCGGGTCGTATAATCTTAGAAGCTACTCCAGAGTACATAGTTGTCGACGAAAATGGCAATCCACCCGACTGTGAACACCCACGCTGCCTTATTGTAATACAATTCTATGAATGTATAGTAGGATGAGTCGGGATGAGATGAGGCGCGCCTATAGTGTGTATCTTTCTATGTTATTTGTCAGACACTGTGGTATGCATTATGTTCGAAGTTCTTAAATAATAATTATATGACTCGATTTTGGTAGCAGCTATGGTACACGAGATGGTCCCTTCTGCTTTGCATGTAAGCACAAGGAACACACACAAACATTGATGCAAACGACCTCGTATTGCTTGAAAGCCACTGCGTTGTTTGGCCGCAGGATTCGAGAGTAAGCTAAGAGAGAGGATCAGATTGTCCGCAGCAATTTAAGTGATCAAGAGAAACTACACGCGCCAATCCCGGCAATTCAAACCACGAAATACTGTTTAATGATTCCACTATGCGTTGTGTTTCGTGTTACTAATACATGTCCTCCTGGCTTATAGCATGTGTATAGAAGATTCGGTGTCTTTAGTATAGCCTCATATAGAATAAAAGCTTCCATATCTCATCACCAAGCCCCGCCTGCACCGGATCCGTAAGTTTTAACTTAGCCTGAGAGACAGCCGCACAATATTGCGTTTGGACAGAGAAGCAATGTTATAAAATTTTAGCAAAGGTCACCGGACATGTACTCCAAAGGCTGCTAGTATAAAACCGCCAGATGTATTGTTGAAAAGTTACTTTCGATCGAGTATATCATCTACAAATGCGGCACCTTCAGGCTAGCCAATCCCAGATTCACGATACTGAACAGCCCCTCGCCCAGTATCAAACCGCTAGCGAGCACGACGATCTGCGTCTCACTCCGGCCCTTCCAACGCCTCCACCACAAGCTGATCAAGCCGCCAATAGTACGTGCGAGTGTAAACGAAGGTGTGTTGTACATGCCTACGCATCGTTAGTTTCGAACACCACAACTTAGTCTGCCCAATACTCACCAATAGCAAAGGCGATACCACCCGGCACGAAGTCCATCCACTTTGCTCCCAGACCTTGCCTCTTTCTGAACTGGCCGTAGACCCTCAACATCGTCCCTAGAGCAAAAATAACTCCAGCGCCTGCCGCCCATTCGCGGACCATTGGTGGCAGGCCTTTGCCTGTAACCAGTCTTGCAGTGAACACCCACACGTACGCTGTTGGAACTTCAAACAGACCACCCGGAATCTGGCCAGCGTACACATGCGTGTAGAGCTTGTATACCAGTGCAGAGATCACTGCACCGACAGCGCTTCCGATCATTTGGCCCCAGAACTGCGCGTTAGGGGCGGCGCCTAGCAGATGTCCGCATTTGAGATCCTGCAGCAAGTCGCCTGCTTGGAGAGCCGCCGATTCGGAGATGGCACCGGCGAGCAAGTTGATGATGACGGAATTCTTTGCGTTCGGTCCGGTGGTGGGCGTAATGAGCGCGAAGATGAGCTGTGTAAGCTTCGAGATGCCAGAAACCGGATTGAGGTCCGTCTCGCCTAACGCGCGAACGCCCATGATGGAAAGAAAGAGCGCTAAAACGAGTGCCAGTAACGTAAGGCTGAGCGGGATGAGGTTGGGGAAGGATATATGTACACCAGCTATGCATGCGGCGAGCGAGAGAATGAGCCCAATGATAGTTGTGCGATTCGAAATCTGGTGTTCTGGCGGTGCGTCCGGCTCGTTATCTTTAGAAAGATGCTGCTTGATAGCTGTGATAGGATTTGCGGAAGTACCGTCGCCGAGCTGAGTGTATGCAGGCTGACGAGTAATGTCGAGGGCGAGAAGTTGTTTCCAGGTGTGTGTATCGTATATTTCTTTGGCCGCAGGATAATATAACCTGCCGATAGCAAGAAAAGGTCGGATAGCGAGCCATCCAAGGTTGACCAACGAATCTGCTAGCATGATTGCAAGCGAGATCCATACGATCCATCCCTTGGATCCATTTGTCCAGTCCGAGACAGGTCCTGGTGCCCAGCCACGATTTTTTGCAAGCGGCGACAGTATGCCCCAGCCTACTATGGCGCCCAGGAGCATATGGAGAGTTGTAGCGGGACCCATAATGATGCCCTGTCCTATGTATGCTGGAGAAGGATTCAACGTCCATAGCCATTTGCTAGCTAACGTAAGCCCAAAGACTGGGACCTCATGTAGCTGTGGGACGAAGTAAGTTATTATCGTGTAGGCAGCCGAGCCAGCAAAGGATACAAGCAGCAGACGGATCTTGCGTCTCCAGTCACCGTCCTCATAAGCATCGCTTCCTTGCCCTTCAATCTGCTGCTCGTGGGATGGGCGAAGCGCGTATTCGCCTTCTGTCTCGGAAGACTGCAGAAGGCGTTGTTCTTCTCCTCTCTCTTCTTCCTCGCCTCTGGGGTGGGACATGGTGACCTTGGGTTTCTCGTCGCCATGCAGGACTTGGATCATCAGGGCTGTGGCAGTGCCGCTCGGAAACTTTAGTTTCTCGCGAATGATGACCTCTTTGCGCAAAGGCACAGCAAACACCACGCCAAAAAAGCATATCCCCAAGGACCAGACGACTAATCTCCAGAGACTGATGTCAAGAGGTCCATTTTCCTCTTTGGTCAACAAGAAGTTGAGAGCTGGAATTACGCCGACGAAGCCGCACCCAAGCGGCATCGTGCCCACCGCGCCAGCAACAGACTGGACCAGTACATTCTCGACAGGTGTGAATGGGAACTTGAGCATGCGGGACACGGTCTTGAAGTAGGCAAACCCGATCAAAGCTGACGGCATGGCCATGCCCGTGACCCATCCTGTCTGTAGACCAAAGTACATGTTACTGAAGCATATGGCGACGCCGATGGCCAAGCCACAAAGGACGCCTCGGAGGGTGAAGTTCTGGGGCTGGTCGGCTCGCTCCGCAAGGAACCTGCGTTCTCTTGACTCTCGCGAGTCATGCCGAGACTGCGGCGCATCATTGGCATCATGTAGTGCATGATCTCGCTGGTTGTAGTCGACGTCCGTGGAGTCACCCCGGTCTGGAGCCATCCTGTGAAGCGGCAGGGCACAATGCAGGGCGGAAAGGTGCAAAAGTAGCGGGGCTCGAACAAGCGCTAAAACGACATGATTCTCGAGCAGTGGACAGGTCGCGCGGGAGCAGCTCGAGGCTGCTGGATGACGCGATGCGCATCATCGTTTTGCCGAGGAAGGCGGAGGTGCTCACGTCTCGTTTAGTCAGCTGCAGCCCGGCATCTCCAGCGTGTGTTGGGGGAGGCGCGCGGACTCGCCTCAAAAGCTGCGACACAGTCACGATTCTGCATAGGCTCGGCGATAGTGTCGCGCGCTCCTGCCGCCATGAAGCTGTCCGCTGCCCTCGCGCCTCTGCTGCTGGCGCCCCTCGCCGCCGCCGAACACACATCCAACTGGGCCGTCCTCGTCGGCACGTCCCGCTTCTGGTTCAACTACAGACATCTCGCCAATGTGCTCTCGCTGTATCGTACTGTGAAGCGTCTCGGAATACCCGACTCGCAGATCATACTCATGCTGCCCGACGACATGGCCTGCAACCCCCGCAATGCATTCCCAGGAACCGTCTACAACAACGCCGACCGCGCGCTCGACCTGTACGGCGACAACATCGAGGTCGACTACAGAGGATACGAAGTCACGGTCGAGAACTTCATACGACTCATGACGGACAGAGTGTCGGAAGACATGCCGCGGTCCAAGCGCTTGATGACAGACGAGCGGAGCAACATCTTGGTCTATATGACGGGCCACGGTGGAAACGAGTTCCTGAAGTTCCAAGACGCCGAAGAGATATCCGCCTACGATCTCGCAGATGCGTTTGGCCAGATGTGGGAGAAGAAGCGGTAAGCACAGCCAAGGCGCCATACGTAGGCAATGCTGATGACCAACAGCTACCACGAGATGCTATTCATGATCGACACTTGCCAGGCCAACACCATGTACTCCAAGTTCTATTCCCCGAACATCCTCGCAACCGGATCCTCCGAGATCGACCAGTCCTCGTACTCCCACCACGCAGACAACGACGTGGGCGTTGCCGTCATCGACCGGTACACATATTACAACCTCGAGTTTCTCGAGAGAAATGTTCGCGATCCAACCTCCAAGGTCACCATGGGCGAACTCTTTGACAGTTACAACCCAGCCGACATGCACTCCGACCCTGGCATCCGGTACGATTTATTCGCTGGCGGCGAAGCTGGCGCCAGATCAAGGTTGATTATGGACTTCTTCGGAAATGTGCAGAATGTGGAGATTGACGCGGTGAGCCAAAAGAACGAGACGCAGTGGCGCGAGGAGCTGGAAGCTATCGACAGGATGATCCTGGAGGCCAAGCGGAAACACAACGAGACTCTCAAGCTGCGACCGCAGGCGCAGCACATAATAGAAGAGGCAGTTGCAATGGAGCAACAGCAGAGCACAAAGAAGCCTGGGGCTGTGAAGGTTGATGCAGAGTCCGGATGGTCGAAACAGATCGTGGGGGCCGCAGCCTTGCTAGGATTCGCCAGCGCCTGGGCCGCTGGATCCTGGTTGGAGTCGCTTTGAAACTTTGAAAAGCTCCTTCGGTTACTTTGCATTCAGCGCCAAGATACCCTTCCCCCATCTAGAATTCTAGCATCTTTGTTTCTCAAAAGCATACGAGTCAAGGCGCTCGGTCACTGAGACGAGACATGACGGAATCCCATGCAATCTACCTCCCGCGTGGCTGGCCAGCCTCCAACCCCGGAAACTGTTATCCAGCGCGGGCTCGCTCCGCCGTCCAGTCGTTGGAATCCTGGGCGCATCTGTGTGGAGCTGTTTCAATCACGCATGGAAATGGAAATGAATTGGCGGAGGATCTCCGCAGGGATTACTTCGTTGTGGCTGACTGCTTCCCACATTCTCATTGGCGGACGGACCACATTCGTTTCACGGGCACGTTTCGATGCTGGGCTGTGAAGGAACGCCAAAGGCGGGCAGTCTCCGTCATTGGTCTTGTTCGTGCTCGCATTGCTTGTACTCTTTGCAGGCATAGGCTTCCTGGGCGTGGACTAAGGGAAATTGAATTGCACGACGGACCTTTAGCGGAAGCTGATACACGCTTAGGCATGCGTGATCGCGAGGCCTATCTTAGGACCGAATATAAGGACAGAGGAAGGCATCTTGTGAAAGAGCCATCGCGGGTCCGGTAGCAGTTGAACTCACCCATACGTTCTTTGCCTTTGTGCACACACTCTTTTCTCTCTTCCCACCCCATACATTCTTTACCTTTGCCCAAGATGGCACTTCGTCATTTCCTCTCGTCGCTCGCTCTGGCAGCGAGCTTGGCTAGCACCCAGGCTCAGCTCACCACTAGCTACACGGATGAGGCTACGGGCATCACCTTCCAGCAGAAGAGCGTCGCCAACTACTCGTTCGGCATTGCCCTCCCTGTGAGCAAACCAGCGTGTACAAAGTGGATGTGTCTTGCAGAAGCAAACGCGCCGAGACATCCACCACCATGTCTTAACTTACACTGACTTTGTATCGGTATCTTAGGTGAATCCCACCACAGACTTCATCGGACAGCTCTCTGCAAACACCTTGACAGGATGGGCTGGTGTCTCGTTCACGGGATCTATGTTGAACTCCCTGCTCCTCGTAGCTTGGCCCAACAACGGAGACATAGTTTCATCTTTGCGATCAGCAACGAACTACGCCCTTCCCACTATCGTGGATGGTCCGATCCTCCAGACAATCGCCTCCAGCACCAATGAGACCGGCTTCAGCTATACTTTTCTTTGCAAGAACTGCATGTCCACAGACGCCACGGTGAAGTCGCTCAACGTCTCAGCCGACACGAGTATCTTTGGGTGGGCTATCGCCACCACCTCTGGTCCCTCGGCCCCGTCCAGCCCCAGCTCTTCTATTGAGCAACACGACACCTTTGGTCTCTATGCGGTCGACATTGCTAATGCAAAGTCTGCTAAGTTTGCGTCGTGGGCTGCGCTAGCTAGCAATGTTACAGCGCCTTCCAACCCGAGCAATGGAACGCTGCCGACCAACGGCACGACGCCCTACAATGGTACGGTGACAACCCACAACACGACGTACGACTATATCGTGGTCGGAGGCGGGGCTAGTGGCATCGTTACTGCTCAGCGTCTCACCGAGACGGGCAAGTCAGTGCTCCTGCTTGAGCGTGGCGGCCCATCCTTCTACTCTACCGGTGGTACTCTGACAGTGCCCTGGAACGACACCACTACAGTCTACGAGGTTCCAGGAATGTTTATGCAACTGTCTGCTTACCCTGGTAACAAGGGTTACTGCTCTGACACCGCTGGAATGGCTGGGTGCATCCTGGGCGGAGGCACAGCCGTGAACGGTATGGCCTTCATCAAGCCTCCAAGCTTTGATTTCGAGAACTGGCCTGTAGGCTGGCGGTGGTCTGACGGAGTCTCCGAAGCTGCCGACCGTCTCTATGCACGGAACCCGGGTACTATTGAGCCTTCCTCAGATGGCAAGTACTACGACAATGCCGTCTACGATGTTCTCTCCAAATTCCTCGCTAGGGCTGGGTGGAAGTCGGTCTCCACCAACGAGGAGCCTGATGAGAAATTCCAGATCTACTCATACCCAGCCATGAACATCGCCAATGGCCGTCGCTCCGGCCCCGTCAACCAATACCTTCCACTGGCGCTGTCTGAACCCAACTTCACGCTGAAGCTCCACACCAAGGTTCTCCGTGCCATTCGCACAAACTCTACTATCACTGGGGTCGAGACTGAGACTGACTCCGGTGCTCGCACTATCTTCAACGTCAAACCGAATGGCAAGGTCATTCTTGCTGCTGGCTCGATGTCCTCGCCGCGCATTCTATTTAACTCTGGTATCGGTCCCGCTGACCAGATTGAAGTTGCCTCCAAGCAGACCAAGTCCATCACCCTTCCCCCCAAGGAAGCCTGGATCAACTCCCCAGTCGGCTTTGTCCGCGACCACTCCATCATCGGCATTAACTTCAACGTCACTGCCGGCATGAATATCCTGCCAGCCACCGCTTTCAGCAATCCAGGCCAGACCGACATCGACTTCTTCGCTCAGGCAGCCGGCCCTCTTGTCGGCAACCCACAGATGCGCCTCAACACATTCACAACCATAACCACCAGCGACGGCAGCAAACTCGTCGTCCAGACGCACTGCTACTCCACAGCCAACAACACCATTTCTATGATGTTTTTACTTACGCACGGCACGCAATCCACAGGCCGTCTCACCATGACCACCGACGGCAACACCGTCTTCAGCGAAAGTCCCTATCTCCAATCTCCCACCGACAAGGAAGCGCTTGCCCTCGCCATCGACGAGATGCTGACCCTCTCCCGCCGCGCCAACAGCACCCTTTCATACGCCGGCCCAGTTAACGACACGGGCACCGCCATCGTAGCGCGCACCTCACCCTCGCCAGGCACCCACATGACCGGCACGACCATCATCGGCACAGACGACGGGTCGAAGAACGGCACTGCGGTTGTCGATACAAATTGCAAGGTGTACGGCACGGACAACCTGTTCGTCGTTGACGCCGGGATGCACGCAGATCTGCCGTCGGGAAATACGCATGTCATCGTCATGGTGGCTGCTGAGCATGCGGCCAAGAAGATCATTGCGCTGGATGGCGGTGCGTCCAATGGGACGACCCCTGCCAGCAGCTCTGCTGTTCTGGCGCCGGCGCCGACGTTTGGGGCGGGCGGCGGGTACGATACTGGGAGTTCGTCTGCTGGGGGGATTTCGACGCCGGCTGCGAGCTCCGTTCCCAGCCCTGCTGACGCGTCGTCATTGCCCGCCGCTCAGACGCCTTCACCCAGTGCTGCCCCCGCGAACCTTGGTAGCGGCTACGATAATGGCCCTGGTGGCGCAAACACAGAGGAGCCTCACCCTACCATCCCCTCCGCGACGGCCGCGCCCGGTACAGGAAGCGGCTATGAGGTCCCCTCCGTCCCATCCCCCGCGGTCCCATCGCCCTCTACGACCCGCGTTGCAGAGGAGAAGAAGTGGACGCTTTCGGAGTTTATCACTTGGCTAGAGGGTACGGTGGGGCAGAGCAATGCCTAGGGGGAAAAGTGACTGTGCTTTGATTCTGATTCTTGTGTTGATACTTTTTCTACTTGTCCTATCGATGGGGACGGGACGAGTGAGTCATCTTTCGCTTTCTTCTCTTCTTCAAGTATATATCTTACCGCGTTGGCAGGGCTGAGCTGCCATGTGGATGAGAGATTGCACGGTGAATCGTGTCTGCAACGCGGTCCTCTCTTCTTCAATGGTGATGCACTCCTTTCGAGAACAGAATGTAAATCGTGCACACACACACGTGCACGGATCTTAATGCATCCCGACGGGACTCTCGACTTCATGGGTGGACCAGATCCATCGAGCATACTGTATCACGAGATACGGCATCATTGCTAAGAGCATCTGAAGCATCGCTGTTGCATCGGTCAGCGTTATGCCATTGCACAGATAGTTGGAGATGACTCGGTGGTTGTTAGGCGGAGGTTGCAGGATCATCTGCGCTGGCCATCCCTGCTTTACAATAGGTCGAGTGCAGACGGTGAACAGCATAGACACGTCGTTGACAAAATTGCCTCAAAATCACCCAGCATGTTGGTTTCTCAGTGCATTTCTTGGTCGCGAAACCACAGTCACCGGGGGCAGTGCGCTAGACGAAGTAAAATGCGCGGAACGCTCTGATTTGAAGTGTTGCGGGGCAGCCTGGTGTCTTGAAAGCCGACCATGCAGAAAGCCCCCTATTATTCGATAGCCAAGCCATACCTCTATGTAAGGCACCCTTTCTCTTTTCAGCAAGTAAATACACGAAATATGGCGCACGCTGCACGCCCAAAGAAGCCGACTTGTCGCGACAAACTTCCGTGTCAAAATGACGTGCGAAAACAGCGTCGAGGCCAACATCAGGCCTCTGCCCAGAACAGAAGGGGCTACCGAAAGAGCCTGTGAGAAGACTAGGTAGGCAGCCCTCCCTCTTCCAACAAAGAAATAAAGTAGTCGTGAAGCCAAAGCCGAAGCCGGTAAATGCAAGGTTTAAACCAGAAGATTTTCCTCCAAGGGTGTTCAAAAAGGGTAGTAAGAACATAGGAAAGGGGAGTGTATGATGCGCGGGACAACATCGCAACACCAACAACGTACCATATCTGTAGAAGCGGTAAAAAGCAGACGCCCGAACGCCGATCGCTGGATGGTTGATTGTGATGCCAATACTATGAGAAGCCGGAGTATAACGAAATCGAGCCCGGCTGGAACCGAAAAAATGACAACGTCGAGAAACAGATGCCGTGTCACGGTGGCTGAGAAAATGACCGCCCGTTGGTACCGCTGACCAGGATCATCGATCCACGCCTTAGAAGTTTGCGAGTCCATTTTTCGAGTGGCGCTTGCTGAATCTCTTCCTGCCCTTGAGCGAGTCAGAGTCTGCCTGCTCTCTGCGAAGCATACGTGTAGCTGGGATGTTGACTCCCTCAAGGGCAGAGTCACCACCTAACGTACTAGTAGGGCTTGAAAGAGCAGAGTTCAGATCATTCAGTGTCGAGTCGCCCGAGTAGGAATTGGTCATGCTCTGCGATATAGCGTAGTCTCGTGCTTGTTCTATGCTGTCGAGCCACTCCTGCGTATAATATTTGCTGCCGTTGGGATCGCTCGTAGTGCTCTTTGGATCTTCGAAAACGTACTGCTTGTCTCGCTGCCGGGGCGTTAGTCACGAGGAGCGAAAGGGAGGCAGTACGTACTGTTTCAACAAGCCATGCAGTCAAGCCTTTCGAGTCCTGGAAGCTTCTCCAAGAGCAGCCGGGTGCTAATATTGACACCTCCTCTTTCAGCTTCTTGTCATTAGTGCCTGCAGCGCACATAAGCACTCGGGCGTTCGAAGTAATCATGACCAATCTCTGTCGCTTCTTGACGGTGTTACCGCCAAAGAACCGCGAAAACTTCTTGGGGGTTTCGGGAGCGGCAGCGGCATCCGCACCCACAGGATGGCCTGCGGGATGGTGGGTGACGAACAAGTTTCCGAGCTTCAATATCCGCTCGTCTCGTTTTGTGAGTACGGGTGACCAGTCAATATCAAGCTGGCTCGGTGGAGGCAGCTCGGTGATGAGCCTAGGTGGCACGCGTACATTGTTTGCGGAAGACGCAGGAGGTGCTGCAGGACCTGCTGCTGTGTTACCGACGAGAACTTCGGATGAAGGATACGGGCCGTAATTACCGTTGAGCCTGATGGGTTCGTGAGCGGGCGGAACATAGGCTTTTAGTCGCGGGGCTTTCTGTTTCCACAGCCCTTTGCCCCAATTTATGCCGTCAAAGAAGGCATGAGTTTTTATGTGTTCAATGGGAAGACGCGTGACAGGATCCAGGACCAGCAGCCTTTCCACCAAATCTTTCGCCAGTGGCGGGAAACCATCTGGAAAGGTATACTCGAGTCCCACAATCTTCTGGAAAGTCTGGTATTCATTAGCAGCCTTGAAGGGTGGCCGACCAGCCAGCAGCTGGTATATTATGCATCCAAATGCCCACAAGTCACTCGCTTTGCATGCGTTCTTGTCCGTAAGCAACTCTGGTGAAACGTATTCGGCGGTTCCAACGAACGACTGCGCTCGGTCCGAGTCCATGCCCTCTAACGGATCAGCACCAGTCGAGCCGGTGCCGTTGGATCTTTTCGTGTCGAGTATCTTGGCTGTGCCGAAATCTGTGATCTTGACATGCATCTGGTCGTCAAGTAAGACGTTTTCGGGCTTCAGGTCGCGGTGGATCACCCCCCGGGAGTGCATGTAGTCGATTGCGTCGAGTATTTGAGCGCCGTAGAACCTGGTGCATTCCACGTCGAATGTGGACATTTTCTTCAGGAATCCAAGCAGCTCTCCACCAGCTGCGAGGTCGAGCACAAAGTATAGCGAAGTTTCGTCTTGAAAGGTGTAGTAGAGCCGGACAATGCCTGGGTGCTCGGTCAAGCGGTTCAGCGTGTCTTTTTCGATGTTGACGTATTTGACCTTCTTCTCCTTGATGATGTGGCGCTTGTCGAGGACTTTTATGGCATACTCTCGCAGCGTCTGGCGGTCCGTGGCCGCTAGCACAGTGCTGTAGGAGCCCTCCCCTAGTGTCCTGCCGAAGTTGAAGTCTTTGACGCCCTTCTTGACAACTCTCGTGACGGGCCTGCCATTCTGGTCCATCTCCTGCCTCACGCCTGTGGCTGCTCCTTTCTCTTTCCACTCCTCGCTGCTGGGAAGGGGACCGCCTTCCAAGCCGTAGGGCGACGTGGACAGATGGCTCGCCGCGGGCACGCTCGAGGGATGGGCACCGTCCATGGGGATGCGGCGCGAGCTCCGGCGCGGCGGAAAGGGCCCGTTTCCTGCCGCCATCTCCGGGGGATAGCCCCTGCTGCTCCTGCTGGGCTCGCGCGAGGGCATTCCCATGGGCATGCCCTTGGGAGCTACCCTCGAGCTGCTGGTCCGGCGTATGTCGGTGGCGACGCTGTCGTTGTAGCGATAGGTGCCGGGATTCGCGGCGGAGCTCGAGGACAGGTTGGGGTGCATGTACATCTGGGTGGACATGGGCCGCGCGCCCATGCTGGGCGGCGGCGCGGGGCCAATGCGGGCCTGGTGTGCGACGGGGCCCGCAGCGTAGGGCGGGTACGAGGCCTGCTGCTGGGCCTGGGGCACGAAGGGCATCGACTGGCGGTGGGCGAGGCGGGTCGGGGGCTGCGACGAGGCCGACGAGGCCGAGTCGGCCTGGGCCAGGGGCGAGGGCTGGTCGCCGAGCGAGGACGCGGGCGAGGCCGTCGTGAAGCTGTCTGCGTTGAAGCCCAGCGAGCCCGTGGGCGGCTGGGGCGCGGGCAGCAGGTGGGGGGGAGCGGGCGGTTTCGGGCGGTCGGTGATGGTGCTGGTCGTCGAGGCCTGCGAGGGCGACGACGGGCGGCCCGCCGTGTCTGGCTGGGGCGCAGGCTCTGGTCGCGCGGGTGCAGACGCAGACGCAGGCGGCGGCGAGGGCGACGCCGGGTGGGCGTCCTCGTCCGGGTTGGCGATCTGGAGCCGGCCCAGGGTTCCGACGTCCATGGTGCCGGGCGCTGGAGGCGGGCGGGCAGGCGGCGGCGTGCGGAGGGCGGGCGTGCGAGCTGTGGTGATGGCGAGGGCCGCCGCAAGGCCAGGGCAGGTGCGTCGTCGGGAGATGATGACAGCAGCGGGACGCGGTGAGGCTGCGTGCTGCTGGCCGCTAGCGCGACATTCTCGGTGGCCCCCGACCGCCCCATGGCCATGGCCATGCCCACGACGCTCCGCCGCCTCGCACCACCACCGCCCAGACGCCCGCCTGCGTGTGCGACGGCCCGCCGCCCGCCTCTGTGCGACTGTGAATGCATGGCGGAGCCGCCCTGGCCCGAGGACGCGTGCCTGGCTGGGCACAGTCGATATCTCGCCGTGCATGCTCTGGCCAGGAAGACGGCCGCAGACTGGCATGGCCGCGCCATGAGACCACGAAAGCTGCCTCTCCCTCTCCCCATGTGCATCGTCTGCAGCGTCGGAGAGCACCCAGCAGCCCCATGTACCACCCGCGTTGTCTTCGTGCAGCGCCGTCCATGAGCACGCTTGCCATGCCGTGTCGTGCCGGCTGTGCGTGCTGGCCTTCACTGACTGGCAGCGACCCTATGGCCAAGTAGATAGTCGCGATGACTTGTCCAGGCAGGAGGTATCCAGCCGCCATGCTTCCCTTTCCTCGGTCCTTGTGTGTACACTGTCTGTTCCCATCTGTCGTCTCTCACCGAGAGCGCTCACCGGGCTGCCTGTTCGCTCCTTTTGGCTTCTTTTGGCTCACTTGCACTATACCACGCTTTGAATGGTTACCAGTACACCACGCACCATGATACGACTGAATGCTTCGGAACTTACCCTGACGCCCGCCGATGTCGACGAGACTCGTCGACGCATGGAACGCAGGCAAGCTGCAAATCTCCCTGCAACCCTACCAGCGCGCTTTCACAGCCCCTATCCACCTACCTTCCGAGCCCGCTTGAAGCGCGGGCCGGTACGAGCTCGCGATGAATCCATTACCACTCTCGGTGACATACCGATCCTGAGACCCCAGCGAGCCGTGCACTCGTCCGTCGGTGATCCTGGAGACCTTCGACATCGTCTCGCCCGGAGCAGCGAAGCTGTGTCAAGTGGGTTGCCGCCTTCTCCTTTTCTAGGTGCCCAGGCGGCCCTGGACCCAAATGCTGCAACGGCGCGGCTCACGGTGCCACTTTCCGACAGTGAACTGCGACTTCCTTTCAGACCTGCTCATCAAGATCGAGATCCAAGTCTTGTTGCATCACAAGGGGACACCAGCGAGGGAACTCCCTCTCCATCCAAAGGACATCCCAGTCCACCTAGACCGGGGCGGGCGAGAACGAATTCGTCAGAGCTAGGTAATGAAGAATCACCTTTCCCGCGCCATCATACGTCGATGGATGGACATATCGACAATGCAGCCTTACTTGAAACTCCTATGAGGAACCAAGTCCACTCGTTTCATCACCGCAGCACTCAACATCCGGTCGCTCTACAGGGCATCTCTCAGCCCGAGGAAAGAATCACCGGGTGAGTCTCCAAATCCCCGGTATAGAGTTGGCTTGAGTTGGTGACTAGAAGGCGCAGCAACGGTACTGGACAGACAACTGGAACTGAACAACCAATTCTGGAGGCGAGCCCGCCCGCCCGATTTATACGAGGCTACTGGGACTCTCACCAGCGATACAACTTCAGAGAATGCGCGCCCCAAACAGAGCCGCGTCCACGAACTGCGCAGCCCGTAAGACGCAATCGGACCATGTCCTCAAGCAGTGAACCTTCGCATCAGCCTCGTGTGATGCGTCCTGATACCTCCGAATCGTCAACCGCAGGAGACATCTTCTGGAACAGTCCAGCGCCCGAGCCTCACTCCATCCATTACAACAATGGTCCCCAAGGCAGCTCTGAGTCTTCGAATGATCGCTATTGGTCACCGCTCGGGACGGATGGTATGGGATATAGAGATCCGATCCGAACTACGTCCGGTAGACACAGCAGTGAAGCATCTACTACCAGTCAGCCATACTCCTTTTATGAACTTCCGGATTCGTCCAGGCAGTCCAGCAGCACTCACTCTCAAGCGGAATTTCTAGCGCAATCGCAGTACGACGGTGCTGCGCCTTCTCGCCAGGTCAGCCGTGAGATGAGTCGTGGAGCTTACTATTCGATTCGTCTGCCTCAGGATCGAGCAGCGAGCGGAGCATATCTGCGGCCAGCTTCGCCCTCACGCTGGCCAAGTACGCCTTCGCCCGATCTCGCTGCTTTCGGTCAGTATGGACCATCACCCTTGCCCACGAGACCATACAGTAGGATGCCAAATGCTCAATATCGATTGGTACCACCCAGCGGGCTGATCAACGTTACGGACTTCGTCGGAGGGGACCAAGATGCTGCCAGAGCAGTCCAACGTGATCTATCTTCGCCTCTCGAATTGATCCAGGAGCGTGCAAATGCCTACTTCGAACGCATCTCGGCGAGAATCCAGGCCACTTCCTCACAGACCCACACGGCAGAGCCAAGAGTATCATTTCCTAGGCATGTCGAGGAGGTGACCAACGGCTCCCGGGCCACTGATCGCCAAAGGAGGGACTCCGGTACTGCCGGCTCATGGAACGGATCCGATGACAGCGCTCACGGTCGAAACAGTGATCGACCCCGTGCCCGCATGGAGTATGCGCCAATCCCGGTGCCTGCTGCGGCAGATGACCCCACTCTACATGTGAGAGTCTCTCATGGCCCACGTAGAACAGTGCCTGCCGTTAGAGCAACCCAGCGCTCAAGCGAGAACGCACCCGTGGTTTCCTCAACCCAGGGAATGCGACCGTTTCGTTTGTCTAGCCAAAGAGCAAGCCTCGTGCCGCCACTTTCCCATGTTGGCTTGAACGTCGCTATGAGAGGCGGTGAACTGTCAACTACACCCGCCACCGCACGCTTCAGCATCCCACAAGTGCAGAGGCCGCGAGACGTGTCGAACCGTCCGCACATGCACTCTCCCTACCCTGCTCTTCTCTCGTCTGACGATGATCCCTCTGGATCTGACACGCTGACCCCTGTCCCAAGGACTGCTTCCCGCCCCGCGCCTCCCACTTACCAGAATCCTATCCGTGGCCCACGTATTACTCCGCGTTACGGTTCCCGCCAAGACCCTCCCTCCGACGGTCCACAACGTCAGCCCACAAGACGCGCAGTCACCCCAATTCCAGCCCCACTGCCGTTCAGCCGCCAGTCTGAGCGAGGTCTTCCGTCCACCTCGACTACGCTGGACAGCGCGAGCGGCGTGACAAGTCGAAGGACTCAGGTTGCTCGGGCGGCCACCAGAAGGCAAGTGATGGACGAGCGGGAGAATGCGACCGAAGAGAGGGAGAGGCAGGGTATGAGAGGCGAGCTTGCGGCTGTGGAGTGGAGGTTTGGTGAAGAAGGTAGGATGGACGTCATGGAAGAGACGCCGCCGCGGATGGGACGACACGAGAGGTTTTTGTATGAGTGAGGCTGGGAGTGCGCCGAGTGGCGATGTTGTCGAGGTAGACAAGAGTTGACTTTGAGAGATTAGGAGCGGACTTGCAGAGGCTATGGATTTATATTCTATTCATGTAACATTAAGCGATAGACATCCATGTGATATTTTGCAGATCTCTTTTGAATAAAATGCGATAAGCTTCCTCAGTGGTAAGCGTAACAGAGGAAATCACAAGTTCGCACGATGGCCAATTGCTGAACTTACATTACATGGGTAAGTGCTGCACAACAAACAGCGAAACATCAAACCTGAATGCTTCTTCTTTCACTCATATCAACGCCAACGCTGCGGGCTTCATCCCGAGGTTCTAACCTTGTACTGCGACCGTCTCATTCTCAACGTGGCTGCACACGCTACGAAAACAGGATTCTACCAAGACGGAATCAAACCCCACGACGCAGGTGCCTCGCTGTGTTGCATTTGCTTTGATCGGCTACTTCTTTCCAACGACACGCCTTCTCCGCTTCTAGGAAGTCGAGCGGCTAGTTGGTTCAATGAATACAGGCACAACAGCAGCCCTGATAAATCGTGTAAGACTAGTCGTGTCAGCAGGCAGCAATGCAACAGGGAACAAAGCTTCAGATAGGCATGGGGGCGCAGGTGTTGTGGATGCCTGAAAGAGAGACAGCGCAGGGTGCATCACTGGGATGTTAGATGCATGTGGTGGGACCAGGACCAAGAGAAAGGTGCAAAGGAATCAATGGATTGGTACTCCACACTACTAGCTGAAGGGTATAGTCATTTCCTGTCCCCAACGACACGCAACGTGATGGCTGACAGTACTGGAGTGTATGTCTCCACGCAGGCAACATGCACAGAAGATGAGTCGCTTTTCCTCGCTCCATATGGTTCATTCTTCTGGCCGCGTCTTGTAAAACGTGCTGTATTGGTAATTAGCGGTTATCGGCGAGAGTGGTGCCATTTCACCTGTTGGGCAACGAGGGGTAGTGGTGTGGGCTCCGGGCCAAAGACCACAGTTTTGGCAACACTGGTTGAGGCACGTGCTTGGCCCGCGTGCGACAAGATTCTTGCAAGATACTACCGTTGCCATAATTCCTCATACATTTTGCGGTTCTATCCAGAGGGACACAAAATGCGTTACCGAAACGAATCAACCTTCCTGAGGCGGGGCGGTCTTGAATGCCTGTGCCACCATACACGCGAAACGCCTGACGGGCTTACAATGTGCGATATTTGTTACGATCCCTACATTACGTGCGGACCGGATCTGAAGAAGACGAAAGATAGTTCTCGAAGGCTGAAATCGGCTGCTCGCCCGTTCCACCATCGGTTTCTACCATCTCGATCTCAGCGCCTTGGAAGACGACTCCGGCTGTTCTTCAAGGGCAAAGAACGCAACTGCGACAACAGCTCCGCTCTTGTAGCAGCCGCAATCATAGCAGACGAAGATAGCAAGCCACTCGTCCTTCTCTACCATGGACCAATCGCTAATCTCGTCAGGTTCCTGGGAAACCGAGACGTTGACGTCTTCACGTGGCTCCAAACCTAGCGTCACCCGCATGGAAGTCGTCCATACACCAGTCAAAATCAGGGCCTGTGGCCACATCTTTGGGCGGGGTTGCTTGCTGGAATGGTTCAAGCGGACGAATTCCTGCCCCATGTGCAGGATGACGCTGTTCGATCTGAAGAAGAAGAAGGGGAGGTGGGAGGATACACCCGCACGCGCTACTGGTTGGAGCGAGGTGTATGACTCCAGTGCAATTCCGCTGTTCTAGTGCTCAGCGGTCGTAGGCGCTGGAGGAACACAGCTGTCTGCATGACCGAATATCAATAAGAGGGCCCGGCTAGGAGGCGGGTGGTTCAGGATTGTTGGGGAGGAAAAAGTAGGGGCTTGCGGTAAGAGTCGTGGCAGAAGCGAGGGTTGCAAGAAGGTAGGCTGTAATGTAGTGAGAAGGAAGCTTGTTTGTGCAGAAGTTGCAAGGTGCACAATATACGACTGTAATCGGTAAAAAAAAAAAAAATAGAGACTTGAAGGGTTCGTTCATACAAGTGAGTTGATTTCAAAAATCTATCCCAGCATTGTGCCAGGACGCCAGCTTCAACATTTTGTTCGTTCCCCAAGGTATCAAAGCAAAACCCGCAGCTTCGACATGACCATCGTCCTGCAGAGCAGCGATTTAACGCACAACCTCGCTGCTAGGACGGCAATTTTGGATTCACATACGAAAGCTACTAGCTTGCCTACACTACTAACCATCTCACTTCTGTCAACCCTGGGAGCGAGCGCATACCTTTCCACAAGTTTCAACCCATGCAAAACTTTTGCCTACTTGGCCTGAGATATTCATAGTGAGCTTACATTGTTCTTTCACCTCGCCACATCTTTAGGCCCATGCTTTCTCTGGATCTACCCACAGTTCATGAAAACGCGGTGTTCCCCAGATGCATTCTGAATAATCTCCACACCACTTCGCGCTCGATACGCTCGATCAATACACCGAACCAGCCCAAAAGAAACTCGTCAAATTCCAGATATCTTCACGAATTTACACCAATCAGTCATCAATCCAAACACAATGGCAGTCTTCAACACTGAAGCCGAGTTCGCAACGCATGGTCTGGATCACCTTCATCCGAGCGCCTACCAGGTCTCCCGCGATTGCGAGATCTGTCTGGAGCCCCTCGATCTCGTCAAGCCTTCCGCAAACACCAACGGCGGTTACAACAACCACAGTCGCCTTCATGCTGCGGTCCGCCTCAAGTCTTGTGGCCATATCCACGGTACCGAGTACCTGACGGCTTGGCTTAAGTTTGGGAATCCCTGTCCCACGCCTGGCTGCGGCCGCATGCTCTTCCTCCCGGCTCCGGAGTAGCCCCTCGCCCAGGAGGACGTCGACGCCCTGATGCGCGAGCTTCGAGGTACCTACTCCGAGGACCAGATGGCGCGCTCGCTCGCCCGCTACATGCACGTCTCCGACGCCGCCGCCGCAAACGCCAAGCAGGTTCTGGCCACCAAGGTTGCCATGGACGAGGCCAAGCAGAAGGAGGAGGAGGAGGAGGAGGAGGAGGAGGAGGAGGTGCATGATCTAGAGTGGAGGGCTACAACGAAACTATTAGCGTTCATGTTCGGATGTTGGGCGGAGGGTCTCCATGTTGGTGCGATGGAGCACTTGAGTTATTGATCCTCTCAAAGTCACAGTGGAGATGGTATTTCAAAGTTGTCCTAGCATTGCGAGGAATGGAAACTACAGTTGATAAACTGGGGTAGTATGAGATACCTCTTGGGTATCGGCATACGGCGACCTTGAGAAAGTACATAATATTGCAAGAGACCTTTGCGCCAAAACTGGGGCGCGATTACACCCGAAGCCCCAATCCAGCAGAGCTACTTTCCCCCACCGACATCTAGACGCCCTGGCCAACACCACCATCGACCTCTTAGCTACTGTTCCATACCTTTGATAAGTGAAGCTCAACTTAACCCTTCATCCCATTTTCAAATCCTCGCCCTCCAGCCACTGACCTGGATCCTACAACCCACAAGCCAAGGCCCGCTATGTATATACCCAGGCCGCTCAGCAAAAACACTAAGAGCAAGGTCCGTCAACTCTGGCAGCCTAGTCTTTGAACCCAACCCATCTTCACTTAGCGACGAGGGCACGTTCAACACCTCTTCCGTAATCACGAGGATCTTGTTGAACGATGTAGTGCCCGTCACGTTCACAGACTGAATGGCGCGATACTCGGAGGTATGCAGTTCGCGAGAGGAGGTCTTGTTGCGCATTGAGTCGCCTGGGAGCGACATGTCGAAGGTGTTGTAGCGGTATAACATCTCATGGCGGGTTTCTTCGCGTAGTTGCTTACAGATGGAGTGCATGGGAGACCTTTCAAGCACATGAGATGCTTATGGTCGTCATATCGAGGTAAAGCTCGATTGAGTAGTAGGTGTAGATAATGTCACGCAACTCTTTAAAGAGCGAGAGGAGTGAGGTGCCATGGTATCTTTGCTGTCATCGTGACCAGATTGTGGTTACACCATTGCAGGCATGTTTTTGAGCTGCCTGTACATGCCGCCGCAGCCGCCCTGAGACTTCCCTTTGTACCCGTATGAGGATCGATATGCGAGAGGACCAGAGAAACATGGGGGCCGATGCCGGCAGCTGCCGTTCGGCTCTCTAGTTTCCGTCCACGCTAAGTTAGTTTGGATGCCCTTTCGATCAATTTCATCGCGCTCGCTGCGCCATCGACATCATGCTCACATCTTCGATACGCGCCGGCAGCACGGAAATGATGGGGAGAGAACTCCTTCCGACACCGTCAACGCCTCTGTGTATCAACTGGCTGCATCTTCAACGCGGTGCGGTGGTGGGCGGCCCCGGAGCTAAAATGGTGAGAGCAACGAACGTTTGACGATACGGGAAGAAATGAAGCCACGGATAACTGCAGATCTCAGCCGCACACTAGATTAGCCTCCGCTCGGGAAGGGACGATCAAGGCGCACGTGCGTGGCGTTCGCTGGTGCGGGATGAAGCGGCTGTTGTGTAGACTCGCACTTGCCTCGCGCGCAAAGGTCAGACGACGGAAGCAAGGGGATCTCGGACCATGACCCTTTGCGCATTCTTTGGAAAGGAAGGCTAGTTCGCCGTGGATGGTCAATGTAACGCAGTGTGGCTGTGCTGCAAGCCAGTGGCATATCTGCAGCGTTTCGTGGGTTCATAGCGTTGTCTTGTCAAACTCTCGAGGAACCAATAGCGAGCACGGAGCGTAAGGTTCAAGAACAAATATACTATGATTGCAATGAGTTCTTGAGAAGACTAGTTATGGGAAGAGATGATGTTACTATTGTCCAAGAAAGATAGATAAAAGGTGATAGCTCCGAAACCCGTTGAAGCTACGCAGGCTCTAGGACGCAGATTCTAGGTCGTCTGCACGCCAACACAGCGACAAATCTACTTGTATTGAGCGGAGCGCGAGTCATCTCGAACTTACAAAGTTCGAACCATGCAGGTTATACGCCACGCTAGGGTATGTCATCGAATGCTCAACCGAGCTAGACGTCAAAGGCGAAACATATGGCAAGATCGTCCAAATTAGCGGACTCAAAGCCCCATATGGGCGCTTAGCAGGCTTTCCAATCTAGATGTTCATTGGTCAGCTGTACCTAAGTGCAGACACACTTTGAAGTCCGTCACATCGTAGCAGGGCTGAGATACAGTGCTGAGCGTGTAGACCAGCCGAGGTGCGCAGGAAGGAACGCATGTATAGATGACATATTTCTATATCGGATCTCGTCCCACTCACAATCCGGCACCAGGTCCACTCCATCACCCCCAGACGTTCGGTTTCCGAACTCCGCCCACGCTCGTGGACGTGTTACGGGTGGGCCCTTGTAACACGAGTCGCAGAACGTCAAGATCCTGTCCTATACGGCCGAGCCTGTTGTGGCTGCTAACAATGCCGCCGGTCGAACGTCGGCCCTTCATTTCTTGAGCTTCCGTTGTCTCATCTGTCATGCAGCTTACGATCTAGGCACGCTGTGCGGTATATATCTTCTCTTGCCTGATGCCACCGACCATACTATGAAGATATCTGATTACCATGCACCTTGCAAAGCGTCGCTTTGATGTGGTCAACGACCAACAAATCATTCTTCTTGTCATACCTCCTATCTTTCTGGCTATAGCGACAGGCGTGGTAATTGTGCGATGGCGGGACAGGCAGGTGAAGCGAATCAATACCCTGGTTGAAGACATTCTCTGCGTTTGTGGCCTGGTGTGTATCATAACAACTCAAATGGGAATGATACTAACAGTCATAGATCATGAGCCTACTTGTGGTTGTCATAGTCTTTGTTCTCGTTCTTGTGGACGGCCAGGGGCTTAGTACTCAAGAAGTGGAAGCGCACTTTGGTGAGCGTCTGAAACATCGCTTTTGGATAAGGGTATGCAATCCGTGGTCTCCCACAAGCTGTCGTGGATACCACTAACCGTACTTCAAGACACAATTCGCCGTCGATTACTGCTGGGCGACATCGATCACAGCTGTTCAGCTCTCTCTTCTGTGGTTCTATGCTCGGATCTACAGTACTCGCCGCTTCCTCCTCGTCTCGATTTATCTGATGATGGGTTCGGTGATTGCGTGGTTCGTCTATGCTCTCGCTGCATGGGCATACCACTGTCATCCACCGGGTACTTGTACGTTGCCTAACAGGGGCAATTGCATAAGTATTGGGTCGCTGCATGTTGCGTTCAACGCTCTGATCATGTGCCTCGCAGTCCCAGCCATCACGGAGATGGAACTGACCTCCAAGCGGAGGAAGCTGTCCGTTCTTACGCTCTTTTTCCTGGGAACCTTGTAAGTTGGCTTCTGACCTTGCAAGACTGAATATACACTAAAAGTTTGTAGTTGTACCGTCTGCGCTGTGCTACGTATGGACTGTGTCTTTCCTTTCTTTGGAGACATACAGTCGGACCCTATCGGCGCGGCCTGGGGGCGTATGCTTCTTTCACCGCTTGAGATCGCTGTGGGCATCATTGCATGCTCTATTCCCACTCTTGCACCGTTCCATAATAGCTGGCAAATCGACAGTAGCGAGTTGCCCCCGGGTGGATTCTCGCATGGCCTCCAACGGCTAAGAATACGATCGGACCATGGCGGCTCTCCGTTGACACACCTACACCCAGCAAGTTGGGTCGGAAAAGAAACTTGGCAGAACCATGCCTTCGTAACATTAGAGAGTGGCGGAAAGTTCAGCGGAGATCATATCGAGGTCACGAAGGAGTATATTGTTGTCCATAAGACATAAATTGGCATATTCAATGTTCTTGACCCAACTCTTTTCATGAATTACATAAGAGTCCTCTGACGGGGACAAACAGTGGGGCGTTTCTGGGATCATAAGTCTTGAGACTTAACCTGCATTTGGTAAAGGGCAAAGCACACGCATTTTCGAAGCAGCAACCACAAGACATCACAAATGCAGGAACGTTTGGAAGAAAGAGCCTCTTGCATTGTGAAGCTAGCGTAAGATCTCAAAACTCCCACCTCAGAGATCGAGTTTTCCCCGCATCCTGCTCGTTCAATCCGTACTTGCTGTTCAGCCGAAAAGATCAAACATTCCGACGTCCGCGTCGCTCTCATTGCCGTCTCCTCCGTCGATGATTTCTGCGCCCTCATTGGGCTCGTCATGGTTCTTTTCATCCGCGAGAACGGGTTGGATTCCGACCTCCGGCGCGGAAGTCGAGACGGCGGTAAGGATGTCCTTGACTTCCTTACCTTGGAGTGCTTTGGCGAAGAGCGTGGTCCAGATAGGTTCGACGTCCTCAATGTTGGCGGCTTTGAGCAAGGTCTGGAGTTTCTCAGGTGTGATTTCGACGCCGTCGTCAGCAAGGATAAGTGCAGCGTAGGATACGGCAGTCTCGGCCTTGGTGCTGCTAGAGGCGGTCGCAGGGGTGGCGTCGGTGGACATTAGATAGGCGGTGATCGATCGAGCGAAAGTTGGAGAAATTTAAGGTTCCTGGCGGTTTACCTTAAGCTTCTAATCGTTGTAGGGAATAGTTTCTGTGGTGGAGTAGAAGGAAATGTGTCGATTGACTAGCTTATATGATCTGGTGCCGCGCCCTTGAGCTGTTCTCCACCTTGGCCACTCGCATAGCTATGGAGAAAAGGGCGAAAATTCTGACTCATGTGCAGGCGGTACGTTGTTTTGATCCTTCATACCATAGTATGGGTCAGCACGTTCTGAGTCACGCCTCGGGTGCCTAAGCTGCACTCGTCGTAGGAGTCCAGCACCACCAACAGTTGAAGTTCTGATGACCGACAAGACATCGATGGGGCGAAAGATCCGAATGGGGAATCTGGAGTCATGCTGGCCGCGCCGCCAGTCCTACCGGTGGGTTCATCAGTCGAGCCATGGAGTAGTTCATGTTTTCCATCTCAAGCAGGTGCGACCGGCTTGTTTACGCGAACCTCGACGGACTCTTCAACAGTACATACATGCTAGGACCAAAGAGTCGGTACACAAGCCTTCGCGCAGAAGTCCGGGAACACCATGGGTACGCATGCGCGCGTCTGTTCAACGTCTAGATACAGAATGGCGCACGTGCATCCTAGTTACATCCCATTGTATGGATCATCAACTTTGCCCTCTTCGCGTTGTCCTGTATGAATCGACTTGTATCCTTGAAAATTTAGGCGTCGGGAAATGGGTGCGCGAACAAAGATCGTTCACGTGGCGTACGTCATCCCGAGGTTGGTCGCATAACGCGTATGTAGGTCCACTTGCTGCTCAGGGTCTCGAGCAACGTGGTGCTACTATCATCAACATTACGAGCTTGCAAAAGGCGAGATGTTCACATCAAGAAGAATGCTGGACATCCAGCTAGACAATGCCGAAAGAAATATTATTTTTTAACCAGGGCTATGTGTAAATGTTCAAGACGGTTTTCCAGGTTTTGCGGGGTTGTTGCTCGCACAGGGCAACAGCTGAGACACGACCTGCTTCGCGCGACCTTGGTCCTTGGACAACGCACGCAATGGCATCATCCTGGGAGGGGTACTCTCGAGCCTATAAGACTGCTGGCCCTGCAATCAGGTCCTGACTGCTATTACTCAACGTAATTCACAAATACTTCTCCCATCACCACCACTAGCACAGCGCGCATCATGGCTACCGAGGAAACTGTCCAGTTGAACGAGCTCCATGCCCCGCAGCAGGCTTCCATCGATGCCTTCAACTCGATCCTTCCTGACCTTAAGGGAGAGCTCGCCAAGCTGCGCCGTGATCATGACAGTAAGTGCGGCATTCTTGCTACTAAGACACCGCTAACAACAGCAAGAACACGAGCCCGAGTACTTCCGCGCAGTCAAGGACCTCTCCGATGACGACCTTACATCTTTCTCTTCCTCCGATCTCGAGGCCGTCCGCGTCGCCGTCTCTGCGTACGGCTTACACCTCTTTGGCAAGGTCAAGATCCCCACGTTGAACAACGCATACATCCACGTCCGCATCTTCGGGTCCGCCAAGGACGGCACCGATGGAAGCAGCGCCGATGAGAGGGAATACAAGCTTCACAGCATCCACACCGAAGAGGTCGTCAAGGATGATGGTGATCGTGTGTACAGAGCCATCTTTGGAAAGAACGACGAATTGGAGTGGTTTGATACGTAATTGAGATACCCATAGTGCGGAATAGATGAGTTAGGAGGCTAGTAGTAGTTCGTCTGACTGGACTGAACTGGTTTCCTGGTGTCGAATGCAGCCTTTCGAACCTAGTGAATACAATCTCTTCTCCTGAACCTTCTCCGGTCTTTCAATGTGCTCAGATCATCACAGGTAAAGCTAGCACAATATGTGAAATTGATTGATAGACAAAAGCTGTGCCACGGCCGTTTGCCAGCGATCTACATTGTCATTACTTCGCGCGCGTCGAGCTATGTAGTCCACGCATAGCAACCGATGTCCACGTTTTATACTCAGATGTAAGGCCATCCGGTCTTGAAAACAGACTTTAGACAGGGCTCGAAGCCGAATTATCGCAACTGAGGCGCCTCGCTGTGCCCAAAATCCGCAAACAATCGGTCTTTGCAGCTCATCTGGGGGATATTCGCGTGCTCATACATGACTCGTCCGATTGATCAAAGATCTAGTAGATCTTTTCATGTGCACGTTTCATTTGAGTGTTCAGCTGGGCATCGGTTCCTTATGGCTTCCTTTTGAGATTCTGGTTGATGTCTGTAACGCTGGAAATCAGCGTGAGGCTGTAAAAGTCTTGGTCCAATCACTCACGTTCAAGAAACTCGTTTTCCTCGTGGTCACTGTCCTCTTCAAGTGGAAGCTTAGGCAGCTGAACAAGCATTGAGCTCGATTGGTGCTCATCCGGGCCGCCATGCTCGTTGTCCGCACTCGGGTCAGCCACGAGGAGCGAGAGCTCTGCTGAGATGATGTCTTTGGGATCAGAACCTCGCGAGTTGTTCCTCGGAGAGCTGCTGCTCATGAGGAAGGGAGCGGCTAACTTGCGCTTCGGCAGCGGCGTGATCGTTCTTTGAGGCGAGTTTGGCTGTGGGCCCGCTGTGGAGTAAGTATCCTCGATGTGGTGAAGTGAATCATCAAGTGAGGTTTCATCAACAGAGCGAGACTGAGAATTCTTTGGTCTCAGACTTTCCTCCAGAGTGAAAGCCGCATGCGTTAGATCAGGTCGTGGTTGTGGTCCCACTGCGATAGTGATTGCGGTACTACTAGGGGCGGTGTTCTTGTTCGCAGACGTCTCGCTGGTTGGTATATCAAGAGTCTCCTCAATGGAATTTACAACGCCCGTATCTTGGGCGTTCTTTGCAGCCCACTCTGCCTCCACCTGTAGTTCAATTTTGCTCTTGCTTGCTGGTCTCACGGGCCGGTATTCTGTCGTCTCTGGTTCTCCAGAGAACTCATACCACTTGTTTTTGCCGCGCAACTTTCCTTTGGCGTACACTGGTATATCGGTGTCTACCCAAGCTGGACGCCCGCGATTTGGTCGCCCTGTTTTGATGTTGCCCTGATGGTCGAAGTCGAATGGCCAGTAAGTCTTCAGCTCAGTGTCGGTATACTGTTGGGATTTCCAGACAACGTGGCAAGCTTCATCGTCAAGGTACATATGACGGGGAGGCTCCTCCTGGCTACCGCGAACAATCGGTTGGGTGATGTCATCGACGAAAAGCTTCCACGTAGGGTGACCGCGCAGCGTGCTCTTGGTGCGTTCGACAATGTGCGGCACATGTTCACCATCGCCGTGTTCGGGGCGCCAGATAGCACGCATGCGCTTGCCATCGGATAACATGGTAGGTATGTTGGACTCGGAACCTGATACCGGGTTTGATAGGGCTGGCGACGAAGTCGCTGCCGCGAGAACGCGACATGGTTGTGACATGCCGAGTGGTGTCCTGCGCCATGCATTCCACGTTAATACTTATGGAAGGTAGATGTACAAGGTAAAGATGAGGTACTTACAGCCAGGCTGGCCTTTCCGGATGTGTTCAAGTTGTTGACCAGCCTCTATTAGATTCCAGAAAAGAAGTCAACCGAACACGAAGTCTTCAACAAAAGCTGAGCGTGAGTGCACGCAGTAAATTTTACAACAGCCAAGGTAAGAGCGGACTGTTGGTCAAGTGCCGTAACAGGCGAGGTGAAGCAAGTGAGTGACAGGTTTTTGTTTTCAACGTAGTGGACGCGGTCCCCAACAGCCCGGGGATCAGACTCCTCGTATGAGGGATTTCATATATCTCAGGTATCGAGTACTCGCCATAGACGGACTGTTATACTTGACTATGCTCGTATGTAGAGGACGGCACAGCACGACGCACGTAGCGACATGATTGATTGATTCCAGCTCGTGCTGTGCCGTCCTCTACATACGAGCATAGTCATGTCAGAAAACCATGGCATTTAATGTAGAAGACTGCATGCGTCAAGCCAAGCTAGGAACGTTCAAGACACCAGCAATTGATACTGTGATGTCGGTGTCTCGGGGCGACTCGGCCATTAAGCACTCAGTTGATGTCACCATGTTCGCCCAGCCCAATCAGAGGAAGGAAATGTAATCAGATGGCGCCAAGACTCACAGCAGCCGAACATCGTCGAGCTTCACGCCCGCCACAACGACGACGACAACGACCGCTCGCGCGCCCCCGGAGCCTCAATTGCACGAGCCCTGCTCGATATAGCGCCCACAATGCTCGCCCGCCACGCTCCTGCCGCGCAGACGCTGAGCGCTGTCACCCATCGAGCTCTCCCTGCCGCCTCTGCAGCTTCGCGCCTTTCGATCGCCGCCACCCCGTCGCAACCCCAGCGCCGGACGCTCGCGACCGTCAGCGACGCGCCTAAGAAGACCCATGGAGGCTTGAAGGACCAGGACAGGATCTTCCAGAACTTGTACGGCCACCATGGCGCCGATCTCAAGAGCGCGATGAAATATGGAGACTGGCACAAGACGAAGGAAATCATACTGAAGGGCCACGATTGGGTGCGTGCAGCATTGTAAAGGGCACCCTGAGCTGGACTAACTGTGGGCAGATCATCTCTGAGATCAAGGCATCGGGTCTGCGAGGCCGAGGAGGTGCTGGCTTCCCCTCAGGCTTGAAATGGGTACGAGCCACGAACAGCCACAGCCATTGGGAAGCGCCACGCTGACTCTGGACAGTCATTCATGAACACCAAGGGGTGGGAGAACGATACCAAGCCCCGTTACCTCGTCGTCAACGCCGATGAGGGTGAGCCCGGAACGTGCAAGGATCGCGAGATTATGCGCAAGGACCCACACAAGCTTATTGAGGGCTGTCTCGTTGCCGGTCGCGCCATGAACGCGACCGCTGCCTACATCTACATCCGCGGAGAGTTCTACCACGAGGCCACGGTTCTTCAGCGTGCGATCCAGGAGGCGTACCAAGCTGGCTTGATCGGCAAGAACGCCTGCGGCTCCGGTTACGACTTCGATGTCTTCCTCCACCGAGGAATGGGCGCATACGTGTGTGGTGAGGAAACTTCGCTCATCGAATCGCTGGAAGGCAAGCCCGGAAAGCCGCGTTTGAAGCCTCCGTTCCCTGCTGCCGTCGGGCTCTTCGGATGCCCCTCTACCGTCGCCAATGTCGAGACTATTGCCGTAGCGCCTACCATTTGCCGACGAGGAGGTAGCTGGTTTGCTGGCTTCGGTCGCGAGCGCAATCAGGGCACCAAACTTTTCTGCATCTCTGGCCACGTCAACAACCCGTGCACCGTGGAGGAAGAGATGTCCATCCCTCTCCGTGAGCTCATCGACAAGCATTGTGGTGGCGTTCGGGGTGGATGGGACAACCTCAAGGCTGTCATCCCTGGCGGTTCTTCAACGCCGATCCTGCCCAAGAACATTTGCGACGATGTTCTCATGGACTTCGATGCCCTAAAGGACGCCCAGTCTGGTCTGGGCACTGCTGCCGTCATCGTCATGGACAAGTCTACCGACGTCGTTCGCGCCATCCAGCGCCTCTCAAAGTTCTACCACCACGAATCCTGCGGCCAATGCACACCCTGCCGTGAAGGTTCAAAGTGGACGCATCAGATCATGGATCGCTTTTATAAGGGACAGGCCCGGGAGCGTGAGATCGACATGCTTCAGGAGTTGACTAAGCAGGTTGAAGGTCATACCATCTGTGCTCTTGGCGAGGCTTTCGCGTGGCCGCTGCAGGGTCTAATCAGGCATTTTAGGCCAGAGTTGGAGGCAAGGATCAAGGACTACGGGGTCAAGCATGGCGGAGAGGCCCGCGCTGGTGGTTGGGCACACGACGCAGACAAGAAGGGTCAGCTTATCGCCCCCGGACAGTAGAGCAAGGGAGATGGTCTTGTACAATGAGTGTTTCATTTGTTCCGTTCGGCTGGCGGTCTGCTCACTGACTTGTGCATATGTTCTCAGTGTAATTGATCGTAAATTTCTAAGCTGAGACTTGGTGGATTTGTGATGTGCCATTGGTATCTCAAGAACAGGAAACAGTGTGCCCTCACTTTTGCTGGTCCACCCTCGCGCCGCATAACGCCCAGTCCCCCCATTCAATATGCTGTTGAATAACAGTAAAGAAACAGCTCAACGCATCGCGGCCCGCCGCCCATTTAGCCAAGACAAATGTTGATGAACTCCTCTCGACTGATTGCACCATCCCCATTCATATCGAATTCATCAATCATTGCTTGCAGCTCTTCGTGTTGCAGACCCTCTCCCAGCTCCTTTGCAACCCTCTCTAGGTCTTGCAGCGTTATGTTTCCCTTGCCGTCCCCATCGAATAGGTCAAATGCTCTGTTAATTTCATCCTGTGGGTTCCTCGAAACAATGCGCTGTGCCATGATCACTTGGAATGACTGGAACGGCAGCAACCACCTCGGCGGACTCTGGTAGTTGCCCACCGGCTGCTTCTGCTTGCTCCCGCTTGCTTGCCCTGCTGCTTGTACTCCGTTTGTCTGGAGTATGCCTAAGATCTCTTGTTTCGGCTCGTCGAAACCCAGCGCCTTCATTGCTACCTTCAGTTCGTGGTAATCGATGTAACCATCTTTGTCCAAGTCAAACAGGTTGAATGCTTCTTGAATCTCTTCACGCTGTTCTTCAGAGAGGGACTCCAGAGCAGTTTGTGCGTCGGTTTCGGCGGCTGCTTTTTGTTCACGGGCGCGTCGTTGGGCATCCAGCCGCTCGGCTTCGCGAGTCTGCGCATTCTTGGATGAAGGTCCGAAGCCGGGAGTCGTGTAGGGCTGTTGATGTGTAGGCAGAGGCGCAGCACGGGCGTTTATGCCGCCGCCGTGGCCGAAGCGCGGTTGGTTGTTGGAGGACGTTGCCATGTGGGTGTATGCTCGTTGTGCAAGAGGCTGGGATCGGAATTGGGTCGCAAGTGCGATGCGGACGATCGTGGGTTACAAAGCTTCGAGGTAGTGACCGGTAGCGTCGAGGTCCCAGTTTTGTGCTATGCTGCTATCGTTGAGACTTCTTTGTTTTGGTGGGTAGGTCAAGCATATGGCGGCGGGCGCCAACGCGACAACTTTGGAACGCGTCGCTTCGTAGCGCGGTTTGCTGCGCGCGCGCTAACACAGTCGTTGTCTCTCACGACACCCCAAAGACCGAAGCTAAGCTCATACCTTTGAGAGTAGAGAAAGTAGTAGTAGAGACTAGGGTAACTTATGCTACTATACATCTTCATGTCTTTTAGCTGTTACTGCATCTACGGTGTTCACCTTGACGCAAGAGGCTGTTCAGCACAGCCCACGCTGGACGTCACTGTTCGGCGGCCCAAAGCGTCCTTTCCAAGTTACAGCTCTGCAGAGGAGCTTTTGACGATTTGGCAAGGCCAGACCAGTCATTGGACCACAAGAAGTGTTTCAGCATGGCCCCTCCGCTGGGCTGAGCTGCCGCAGTCTGCCTCAGTCTCGCAGGCAGCAACAGGTAGCACTAGGTGGCAACTGGAGAACTGTCCCAGTGTAGCCTGCTGTGAGACTCAGCCCACCACAAAGCCAGCAAGCTTGACTGCTATTTGCCAAAGACTTCTGCGCTTTGTCACCCAAGTTTATTGCAGCAAGTCTTGCCGGCGCGCTCGCGCCACGTGACCCGTGGCAGGTGCCCTGACGGGCTTAGCGCGAAGCCCAACCCCCAGAAGAGCAGCGACGTCCCTCACCCCGATCTCTCTGCCGCATTTTCCACCGTCGCTCTTCCATGACGGCCCCTTCTCTATTTAATCTGCTTGCGCTCTGAGCGTCTCCACTCCTTCGTCTAATCCGCGCGCAAACCTCGCGGCGATTGCTCGAGCTCGGCTTGGCGTTTTTTCTGCCAGCTATACGGCACCACACGCATTCTTGCCCTCACCTCATCTCCACGCCCGCGCGCAACCACGACCCCGCCACCCACACACGCCGCGCCCGCAAATTGTACGGCTTGAACACGTAAACGCGCGCCTCGTCCCGGCAGCCCACCATGTCGTTTGGGTCGGGTGGATTTGGGGGCTTCGGCTCCAACAGCAACACCCAGTCGACGTTCGGCGGATTCGGGTCTAACAATAACACCAGTGGAGGTAAGCACACTTTTCTCTTGTCACCAGGCTCTACACGCCTTCGCGAGACGGTCAATACCGCGCACCGACCGACGAGCGCCGCGCCAGCTCGAATGTGTCTAACTTGCTCTCCGCGTCTTCAGGCTTCGGCTCCAACACGAACACCGGCGGGAGCATCTTCGGCGGTTCGAACAACAACACAGGAGGCGGCTTGTTCGGCAGCAGCAACAACGCCAGCACAAGTTCTCCATTCGGAGGCGGAGGTACGTCGAAGTTTTGCGCGTCGCATTCGTGTCATCGTTCAGGCTTTGTTCGTCTTCGTGGATCTGCGCGACGCGCTCGACAATTTTGTTTTGCGCACCTTTTTCGCAGGCTTCTTCCAACGCGCCTGAACATTCGTTATTGCTTTCAGTTCGGGCGTACTATCGTACGCACCTAAAGACGCTTCTAACTTGACAATATAGGCGGATTCGGTTCCAACAACAACACCACCAGCTTTGGCTCGAAGCCATTCGGTAGCTCTACAACTGGTGGAGGATTGTTTGGCGGTGGCTCCACGTCAAACACCACGTTCGGGGGAGGCTTCGGCTCAACGAGCAGCACCACCCCAGCTTTCGGCGGAGGAAATACCGGCGGAGGTATTTTCGGTCAGAACAAGTCCACAGGTTTCGGCTCCAACAATACTACCACTGGCACAACAGGTGGTCTATTCGGCGGAGGTAACACTTCCGGAGGATTTGGTGCGAACAATACCACTGGCGGTTTTGGCGCGTCAACATCTGGGGGCTTTGGTGCAACCAGCAACGCGAACAATGGCACCGCGGGCCCGCCTTTCCAGCCCTTCACCGAGAAGGACCCTGGAGCAGCAAACAGTTCGGCTCAATACCAGACGATTACCTTTCAACAACCGTACTCGAACTACTCGCTAGAAGAGCTTCGTGTAGTGGACTACGCTCAAGGACGTCGCTATGGCAATCAAAACGGTCAGGCAGGCGCATTCGGACAGAGCACTGGATTTGGAGGCTTTGGATCGAACAACACCACCAACACCTCGTTCGGAGCAACCAATACTAACACAGGCGGTGGACTTTTTGGCAGCCAGAACACTACCACCGGCACACCATTCGGTTCAAATACGAACTCTGCGTTTGGTAGCAATAACACCACCACCAGCGGTGGAGGTCTCTTTGGTCAGAACAAGCCTGCTGGCGGTCTCTTTGGTTCGAGCACAGCCACACAGCCTGCCACATCCGGTGGGCTATTCGGCAGCACCACGAACACGAACACGGCAAGCAATCCTTTCGGCTCTGCGAACACGAGCAACGCTTTTGGTGCTTCAACTGGAACCACCGGTGGTGGCCTCTTTGGTCAGAATAGCGCTGCCCAGAACAAGCCTGCTTTCGGAGGCGGCTTTGGCACCAACACGTCGACCACCAACAGCAACCCCTTTGGGGGCAGTACCACAAACACTGGCGGCGGGTTGTTCGGCCAGCAGAATCAGGCATCTACTACACCTGCATTCGGTGCTGGCGCGCAAACGTCCACGAATACTGGCGGTGGCCTGTTCGGCGGTAGCAACACCACCGCCACGAATACTGGCGGTCTCTTTGGCCAAAACCAGCAGACCCAAAACCAGTCAACTGGTGGTCTTTTTGGGGGAGCCCTGGGACAGAATCAGCAAAATCAGCAGAAACCCAGTCTCTTTGGTAGCTCCACAACGACTACTGGTGGTGGCGGTTTGTTCGGAGGGCAACAGCAGAACCAGGCGCAGAGTGGTGGAGCGTTTGGTCAGAATAAGACTGGGGGTGGACTCTTTGGGGGTGCTCCCAGCCAGCCATCGGGAGGACTTTTCGGAAACTCCACTACCAGCACATCCAACACTGGGGGTCTTTTTGGTGGTATGGGAAGCCAAAGTATCCAACAGAATACCGGCAACTCCCTATTTGGCGGTGCAAACAACCAGCAGAAAACCGGAGGTCTCTTCGGCGGATCTACAAACGCCAATACGAACAGCGGTGGCGGCTTGTTCTCTGGCCTCGGTCAAAGCAACAACAATTCAGCTCCCCTCGGAGGCTCACTGCTCGGTGGCAATCAGTCTCAGCAGCAGTCCAACCAACAGCCTATGAACAATAGCTTGTTTGGTGCGTCTGCCAATTCCCTGCTCAACACTTCGATGACGACCAACCCTTACGGAAATGATCCCCTCTTCGCCGGTCTGTCCACGCCTCTGCATAGCCCCGGCCCGCTTGCTACGCCTCTGTCGAGCAGCCAGAAGAACAAGCGGAGCGCAATCCTTCCGCAACACAAGTTGAATCCTTCTCAATCCACTCGCCTCCTCACGCCCCAAGGAAAGCGCAACGGAGGATATGGATTCACGTACTCGACCTATGGAACTCCAAGCAGCACGCAGTCCAGCCCGCTTGGTGGCAGCATGTTCAGCACCGGCAGTCTTTCTCGTCACTTGGGCAAAAGCTTGTCGTCGAGCAATCTGCGTAACACTTATACAGCTGACACTAGCGTCCTCGCTCCGGGTGCCTTCTCTATGACTGGACGCCCCTATGGCACTGGTAGCCTGAAGAAGTTGAATCTCAACCGGAACATCAATCAGCGACCTTTGTTATTCGAAGAGTCCACCCCTAAGCGCGTGAGCTTCGTCGCGGCTAGCCCTGAGATTGTACCAAACGGCTCTGCTACTAACGGGGAACCCAGCTCACCAGGCAATGCTTTGGTTGTACGCGATGAGGTTGAGTCAACGTCTCCACCTGCAACTGTCAATGGCACGAGCAGCAGCGGTCGCAAAGGCAAGAGTCCCGAGATGGAGCAAGTTAACGGTGTCGACCTGACCCCTGTTCCTGAGAACCGAACCTTGCAGCCTCGCACTTCCGCATCGCTTAACATACAAAATGGTCAAACGATTGATCCTACCCCCGGTGGTTACTGGTCTGAACCCAGCATAGACGCTTTAAAGAAGATGAGCCCGTCCGACCTCAAGAGCGTCTCCAACTTTGTGGTTGGTCGCGACAAGGTCGGCAAGATTGAGTTTCACTATGGCAAACCTGTCGATTTATCGAGCACCCCGCTCGACAAGTTGTTCGGTGATATCATCTCGCTCAACCATCGCAACGCTACTGTCTACGGCGATACTTGCACCGTTGCCAAACCGCCTCTTGGGTCAGGATTGAACCAACCTTCACGCATCACGATGGGTAATTCATGGCCTCGTGGTACCAATCGGGGGTCAGGCAAGCAACCCACAAAGCATATCGAACGTTTGAAGCGAGTCACTGGTACTACTTTCGAGAATTACGACAACGAAACTGGTGAGTGGGTCTTTGGTGTTCCTCACTTCTCTTCTTACGGCTTCGAATACGACCAGCCGGAAGACCTGGAGTCCAGCGAGCTTAGCCCGGTGCCGGAAACACCTGCTCGTTTCGGAAGCAGTCAGATGACTAGTACACCGCAAGACTCTGTTCCTAGCGCAACTCAGTCCAGCCCTGATGACACTTTCGACTTCAAACGAGGTCTGCTTAAGCGCACCAACGTCCCGGGACAATTCGATGACGACGCGGCATACGAAGTTGAGGATGATGAGGAAATGGAAGAGACTGGCGAGTCTTTTTTAGGGGATCGCTCCGTGGGTTCGCTTGATGGTCAGAACGAGTATCTGGAAGGAAGCGAATCTGAGTCGGTCGAAGATCAGGACATGGCTGATTCTGTATCTGGGCCGATTCGTACCACGGAGCAAGACATTGCCAGACAAGCCGATCCCTTCAAGGATTCTGTCAAACCGAAGTCGATCTTAAAAGCAAGCCATCTATTCCGGCCTAGCTCAGATACCCCTTCGAAAGGACCAGCAGTTTTTGACGATGATTGGGCCAATGCCCTGCAGCGCACCATCAGCCCTCGGAAGCAGGATCGACGGGCTCTTCGGGAGAGCCAAGGTAACGCACTACGCGAGCGTGGCAACAACACAGCCAGTCTCGCACAATCGCTTGGCGTGCGGAACACGAAAGCTACAATGAGCCGCATGGAGCTCATGGATTCTCTTTTTGGGAAGACTAGCGCACAACAGGTTTCCTCTTCGAAGCGAGTTGAACGCGGCATTCAGGTTTGATTTCCCCTTTCCCATCATATGTCTTGAACGGGTGCAAATCATGCGGGTTCCATAGCAGGTTTCCTTACAAGATTGATGCCCGGGACCTCGGTCCGTCCTGTATGTAATTGCAAGTGAATATGAATCAATTTGCTGAAACTTATGTCTAGTATCCTTATGCGAAGCGACCAAAGACAGCGAATGACCTCGACCAATTGACCGATGCGGACAAGGAATTCCACAGCTGCGGCAAGCCTCATTTCAGCGAAACCGGAATCCTAGTATACACAGGCAAAGGCTCAGATACCACGAGCGAAGACAGCTACGATTGCATTCGGGCCCCGATCGCTGGAGCTCAGAAAGACGTTCGCTTCAAGCAACTGCCTACGTTTGCTGATGTAAGCTGGTGCACGACTTGGCAATCATTTATACTAACACGCTACAGGCCGCCCCGCCCACAATAGCTGTCCAACAAGAATACACTAGGATCTCCTATTCGGACGAGGTACCTCAAGCGAAGTTACGGACCGAGCCTACGCCGTTAGAGTTTTCTGAATTGGCCGATGCTGTTCCACTTAGCACTACGGCCGGGGTTCAAGAACACAAGGCGTGGCAGCTGCTCTCATTGCTTTTTGATGGGGGCAGCCAAGTCCCATCAAGCGTACCCCAAGATGAACAGGAGCAATGGCTAGCTCAGGATCGCAAGGAGCGCTTGTCCCGCTTTTGGCAGTCTCTTGTCTTTGAAGATGCGCAGAACCATGCCAAAGAGGCCGCAACGCACGAGGAGAAGGCGTTGGCCTACCTCAGCTGCCATTCCATCGCGGATGCTGTCACTACGCTGTTCCACGCGTCAGATCTGCGTCTCGCCACCATCGTGTCTCAACTCGGCGGAGACGCTGCGGTGCGTCAAGACATGAGCGCCCAAGTCGACGAGTGGAGAAAGATGGATGAGCTCGCTGAGATGGACGAACCAGTACGAGCTCTGTATGAGCTTATTCAAGGCAATTGCGCGGAAGCAGAAGGCAACACGGGCGTGGGAAGAGAGAACAAAGTATCCACCTTCAAAATCGCTAGCCGCTTCAACCTGGACTGGCGACGCGCCTTTGGGCTTCGCCTCTGGTATCAAGCAACGAACGATGAGCCCATTGAAATGGCTGTGGCTCAATTCGCGGACGCCTTGAGCAATGGCATCGAAGATGTCAAGCCAGTCCCCTGGTTCATTGAGCAGGGCGTCAATATGGGTTGGACCGATTCCCAGGAAACACAGCGAGAGGACATCCTTTGGGGCATACTCAAGCTTTACGCCTCGTCGAAAATGCTTGTTCCCACAAATCTCGAAGACGTTCTGGCGCCGGAGAACGTGTCAGGTCATCCACTCAACGCGCGCTTCGCGTTCCAGCTTTTCCAATTGTTCTACTCTCGTAGAACCGATCCATCCGAAGAGGACGATCGCATTGTTGGAATGCCTACCTTCCGTGACCCTGACAGCCGAGGGCCGACTGATCTGCTTTCCTCGGTGAATTCTACAAACGTAATCGAGCAAGCAGAAGATCCACTTGTCGAGCTCGGCGACAAGCTCACGCTCACTTATGCCGCATCATTGCATACGCCCAAGCACTGGACCACCGCTGCGTGGGTGTACACACATCTCTCCAATCCTGCCATGCGTTCACACCACATCCGCTCGCTTCTCAACCAATTCTCCAACACGTACGAGATTGGACAATCCGATTCGACCTATCAAGCTTTGTTGAAGTTGAGCATCCCGCAACAATGGATGTATGCAGCTTCCGCTTTGCAAGCCAAGTGCATTGGCGATTCACTCCATCAAGCCGCGCACCTCATCAAAGCCAATGAGCTTCGAGAAGCGCACGAAGTGCTTTGCCGTAGTGTCGGTCCAGATGCCATCATCTCACGCCATCTCGACCCACTGCGGGAGCTCCTGGGCGGCTTTGAGGATGTGCAGACAACGGAGACAATCACGGGCTGGGTCCAGGGTGGTCAGATCTACTTCGATTACATCCACCTACTCGACCTCACGGAGCAGCGCAACCCCTACCGCCCCGATGACAAGCTAAATCATGATATCCATAGCCTACTTAGGAAGCTACAGCGTAGCCTAGAGAAGGTGGCGGCCGATCGATGGGACGGCGTGAGTCTAGAGGAGCGTGTCGCGCTGAGCGAAATCGCGGGCACGGTCGCCAATTTGATGGCCAAGAACAAGGTAGGCGAGATGCGAAGTTCAATGTACGGACCAGAATTAACGATGATGCAGCTCACAGATCGCGCCAGCGTGCTGCGGCTTCCGCTTACCGAGGACCTATGGCTTCGCCATTCAGTTGACCTTTCTACGAGCTACTACCGCAATGTGGTCGCTTAGGACAGAGATCATTTTACGTTGTGGTGTACAGGCGAATTTGTAGTGGAGGTTAAAAGAAGGATATAAAGCGTGCGCTCGCTAGCCCGTGCATTTGAGGGCGAGAGGTGATGACTTTTGTGATTTGTTTTTGCATCTGCATTCAGCCTGGTTGTCCTGATTGTAGGACAAGCGAGAAGACAGCAATGCTGTGTTTCGCATGCCATGTGGAAAAGGGACTGGTTTTGCTTCGAGCGATTGTATTATAGAATAGTCCTCATACGATAACAAGTTTAATTATGGATGCAACATTCTCCTAGCAATTTCGATCTTCGCACTCTTTCTGTGCGTGAGGCTTGAATGCTGCAATATCGCGGTAAGCCGCGCAGTGTCTTCCAAACAGAAGAGGTGTGCGTGAGCACATCTTGTTACCTCTTGGGACAAGCTTCATTCTAGTTTCTAGACTAGCGTACTCGGCATTGAAAAGGCACGCGTACCATATCGGACATGAGGACAGTGCGGTGAACTGACAATGAAGTTGGGACGGGTTGCGTCCGCACTACCAGATTGCGGGGTTTCCGAGTACGTTCCCGCCACCGACTACGCCTTCCTTTTCTCACAGTTCTCTCATGACTAGAAACGTGAAACCCCATCACTAACCATTTTCCGGCATCTTCAATAATTCCGATCAATTAGAGCTGCGTAATCAAGCAGTCGCCGCCCCCATGGCAGCGTACAGTTGCTCCGACGTCTCAGTGTCGTGAATTGCACTATCCATACGGATGCAGAGAGGGCACCATTCAGCCGAAAGCCTGACCGACGATGAGAGATTCGATTACACCGCTCTCGTGGGAGGAAAGGTAAGCAGAAGGTTACACCGTGAGCGCATCAGGCGGCCCGTTCTTTGACGCCAAATATCTCAGCCTTGCCAGCAAAGTGGCGCAAGGCCGATGTCGATCTTCCACCAGGTAAGCCTGCGCTCACGAATCGTGGTCAAGCTAACACCATGGAGACGTTCAGTCGGGATCATCACTGCCTTCTCCGGGGAGCAGCATTTTGCTTGACCCATGAAAGCGGCAGTAATGCTGAGTGTTCTATGACGCACGTGTGTGGCTTGAGTCCTCCACAGAGCGTGCAAGAAATGTAGGAGATCGCTAGATGACTAGAGGATCAGCGCTACGGTCGGGCAATCTTAACCGTAATGGACTGCCGTGCTTCTAATACCAGGGCGGTCTGCCCGCCTGTTGGCTCAGCTCAACTGGCTTGCGGCTTAGTAGCAACCAATGTAAAGGGCACGCCAACGCCTTGCTGTCAATTTAACTGTCCTTCAAAAAGCGTGGAGGACTGCCGCGTTGTATCCGACCCTTTTGCGCTTGGATGTCATAGTAGGAGGCCTTGGTCAACCATACGAGAACCTGTTCGCTGCGCGGATGTTACACTTATAACACTAGAAGTCTATGCCCGCTTAGCATTCCCTCAATTCTGATTCTGCGGCCCACCTTTGCACGAGAATGCGAGATCATGGCGCCTTTACTGGCCGTTGACTATACACTGCTGGAGAAGAGGACACCGATTCCTTCGACACGGACGGAACCACCAACTCGCGATAGCCTGTCCACAGAGGGAGGATTCCTTGAGGCATGGGCTCAAGGTTATAATGTTGGGTCGTTGATAATCCTCATCCTCATCGTCTTCTGCAACTATCGATCTGGTATTCTGCTACATAAGCTCATTCTGTTCGAGGTATGCCTCCAATGTCTGTATTCAAGGCACCCTGCTAAAAGGCTCAGCTCGTCCTCGCTCTATGGCACGGTACTTTCATCTTCGTCAAAGATCCTAACTATGGTTGGTACCTTTCCTCGACCGCCGCGCTTCTTTTCATCTCCTATCAAATCCATAATGTCGTCTCCTGGCTGAAAATTCGCCCCTTCCTCCCCCTCTGGGGGTCCCGGCTCTTCATCTTCTCTCTTCTTGCCGTCCAGCCCTTCTGGATTGCGGAAGCCTGGTCCAACTTCGAGTATTTCAACGGTCTTGGATCCGATGTTAACGTGCGCATGCGACCCTATGAAGCTCTCCTGCGCGACCCATGGTGGATATTCACGACCTGGAAGCTTATCAGCTCTATCAAAGAATCATATGGGTACAGTATCTGGGCGTTGGTGAAGATCAACTCAAGATTCGGAGTCATGCTAGCATGCATGTTCATTTCCATTGCATTTCTTCTCACAGATGTCGCAGTCAATGCCGCGCACATTACGACTGCATCTGGGATCAATCCATACTGGCGGTTTGCGTTGGTCTTCAAGTGTGCTTCTGATACCATATTCCTAGACGACTTTAAGTCCGTACTCGACGACATCATCGCGCGCAAGTTAAGCTCAGCAGGCGGCGGTACGGTCCACACCGGTCCACACCACGGCCATGATACGAGAAAGCTCTCCTTCTCTTCGATGCGTGGCGACCCCGCGCTCATAGAGTGCGCACCAATACCAGGACCAGAACCTCGAACCACCATGGAAAAGTCAAACCGTGCACCAAAATGGTCAAAATCATTCAATCCTTTCAAATCGCATGAGCAGAAACAAATCATACCGAAGATCCATGTGCAGCGAGAAACAACAGTAACATTGGAGTTGCGCAAACCAAGCCACGACAGCTGGCATAGCGAGGAAGGACTGTTGAGAACACCAGAGGCTGCTGCGGTTGGTGGCCCCAGGCATGATGCCCCTATCGTTGCGTCTGCTCTATGTACAGGGCGTCCAGCGTTCACGCAAAAGGGACATGAGATGAAGTAGAAGCGGAACCAGACGTCGGCGGGCCGATTGAATGTGACTGCACTCGTATGTTTCATTGATTTCTTCTTCTTGATAGATACCCAATATACAACACTTTCGTAGTTTTCTCTCTACACTCGCCGGCGCTCCAAACACGCCCATCACATATGATCCTACACGCTCTTCAGACGCGAAAGCCCTGCCCAAGACATCTATTGTGCCTCAAGCACCTTCTTCGCGCCATCTACAATCCTCTTCACTTCAGAATGGCCCTTCTTGACCACCTCTTCCATCCTCTTCCCCGCCTTCTGCAGATCGTCTGGCAGGACAGTCTTGTCGAGCTGGTACTTCCTCAACTTCTGGTTGTGATTCTGGCGCGCCTTTGCAATCCACTTATCCGCCAACTCAGCAGCTGCTGATGCCGACTGAATAGCCGCGCGACGAGTTTCGCCTGTGGGAGGGGGGAGAGGAACTTGTATGGTCAAGGGGGTCGATGCTTCGGGCGTGAGTGGTGTGAGCGAGTGCGGCGACGCTGCAATTGCTGTCGATACCGGTTTGATATGCTGCAACAGGTTATCAGTTCCCCTCACAAACGCCTGCACGCGAAAACCAACGCACCTCAGCCTCTCCACAGAGGACATTCAGCGTTCTTCCCCTGGGCACGACCTGCGCGATGTCGCCCAACCGCACTGTCTCCTTCCCGTCGCCGTCCTTGCCCGCGCTTCCCAGCTGCACCTTGAGGCTCTCTACCACCTCGGGGTTCAGCCGGCCGCCGCTGCGCAGTTGAGAGAGCTTGTGCGTGAGCTGCTCCATGGCTCTGAGGATCTCTGACTCGAGGATGGAAAGGTCGTAGGCTTCATCTGTCGCAGTGGACGTTCCCGCTTTTGAGACGGGGGTTGAGTCGGTTCGGGCATTGGCTTTGTTGGTCTTGCCAGCTTTCTTCTGCACAATTGGGCTACAGGTGAAGGTTCGCGCGGGGCCTTGCGTTTTCGGGGTGCGCGGGAAGCTGGGTCGTGTGAGTAGGTACAACGGGTTGCGATTTGGGACAGGAAGCGCACAGTTGTCGACATGGCGTGACAGTGGCGCATGTGGCTGCGAGGAGTGAGGATTGGGAGCTCAAGCGCACTGCTGCGCGCGGTAGTAACGTGTGCGCCATGGCTTGTTTGCAGGGGCGAAGTCGGGTCCGACAACTGTGACGATTTGCGAGCTGCGATGCACGGGCCGTTTCGGTGGTCCGACTTCAATTCGGATCGACTGGGCGATCACTTCGTGTTCCTTCGGCATCTTGACGAGTAGCTCGTCGAACGTCTTGCGAACTGGGATAACGGAGGTGTTTGATGTTTCCGCAGCGCTGTAATACGCGCTGGCTGGAGCGATGTACGGATAGAGTCGCGAGGAGCTAACACATTGCGAGGACTGAGCATAGCGTAGGCGGCCATGTCGATAAAACGTCGCCGGCCGGGTGCTCTGCGCAAAAACAGAGGCCTTCCTCTACAGTGTTTCTCTGCAGAACTTGGGCACGCCGGTGGCCTTGACAGGTCCAGCATCCCAAGTGCACTCGTGTTCTATGCTCTTAAAGTATTCAGTCTATCTCACTAGGCCTTACAAGAGCTCTAATAGCTTTCTCAAGAACAACCACTGCTTTCCCATTCGCCGACAGAAGTGTACACCGCCTTGCTGTTCAAATGTTGACATGCGATGCTTCGAGTGTTCCGCCAATTGAGGCCGGTGACGCAGCACACCAGGGATGCGCATGTGGCCTGCCGCAAGTCTGGGGTTGGCTTGGCAAGTCCAAGCAACCCTCACAGACCCAAACATCCCCCCAATGATGCCCCTCGGCGCCGAAACACTGTCGCATTCCTGAACCATGTAATACATAATACGCATCCTACCGCCCGATATCCATCATGCGCATTCCGACCCTCTTCCGCATCTGGTACTCGACCACGTACACGGTCATCTTTGGCATCCTCCTGGTCCTCCTCGCCGTCACCCCTGCGGAAACCGTGTACCAGTCGTTCCGATCCGACGAACTGCAGAAAATCTTTGTCATTGGCGGCGTCTACGTGCTCACTGTCTTGATCATACTTCTTGTCTACAGCACGCGGCTGTACACGAACAGGAGCGTGCTGCAGGCAATCCCGAAGCCGTACGTTCCAATCGAGGATGGCGAGGTGGGCAAGCTGGTGCGTAGGATGATTGTCAAGAAGTTGCGGAGGAGCGCAGTGGTCGCATGGGACAGCATGCCTCGGGATGCGCGGGGCGAAGCGGGCGACGATGACGGACAAGGACCCACGAGGGCCCATCACACCCACAAGAAGAGGCATGCCTTTCCGGCTACCGTCATACCTGTAAACCCAGAGTCGCCGCCGTGGGGCCGTGTCTCGCATCCTGGGTGGGCGTCTCCCGCGAGCCCGGATCTGCCCAACCTGCAGTATAGTAACGTCGTTAACGAGCTGCCCAACCTGATCGAAGCCAAAGCTGTCTCACTGGCGCCACCTGATCCGGCACTGGAGGATCGTGCGCTTCGCATTCAAGACACACCTATGCTCCCGGACGCGCAGATTGTCGCTCTCCTACAGCGGCCGCGCACTATGGGCCTGCGCGACTACCTGGCACGGCTATCCTCGTTCGGTCTGCTGAACCCGCCCACTCTCGGGCCCAAGTTCCTTTCTCTCTACGAGTACGCACGCTTCTCCACAAAGTGCCTCACAGAGCATGAGTTCAGAGACATCATGGCTGTGTTCACCGAGATCCTCAACGGAATGACAGAGCTCGACCCTGTGGTTATTGACGAAGCACGCGCCGCCTCTTCTGATATCGAGACACGCAGTCTTGCTCCCACTGTCTCCTCGTATACATCCTCTCATGATTCCTCGCGTACCGGTCTGCCATATAGAACACCCATGGCTGACAACCGTTCCGAGTTTTCCTCTGAGGAGCACCCGAGCCCTAGCTCCCCGCAGACAGTACAGACGGCGCCTTCCATGATCAGGACTGCGAGCGGTGAAGGCTTCGTCCAGCCAAGGACGCCATCTATTCGATCAGCAGTCTCGGGCGAAGGCTCCGTGCGACGAAGCACGATGCAGAGGAGCCCGTCGACCTTGTTGCCAAACTCGTCGACTTCTTCGCTACGTTCAGCCGGCTCTGTTGTTGTGCGTCTCAACCTCCGCCCAGGTGTAGGCGATCTGCCATACCAGTATCGCCACGAAGACGGATGAGACCTATTGGATTTCATCGTCGTATTCGCCTACTTGCGTAATGTTTGCATTGTCGTCGTGGTTAGGATGACCCAAGTTGGACTGTCTCACATCAACACGTCTTATCCTTCGCCAACCAGCCTATGCTCCACAATACCCCGGGGTATCGCTCCGTGCCCTATTGGCCATCATTCCTACCGCCTTTGACTATTACGTATCAGAAGCCAGAAGATATAGCAGTATTCGCCTGCGTGATCTACCTGGTCCTGGGTTGTCGTGCGTACTCATCGCTTGCGCGCCCTCCACTTCCGGACGAAGTTTCGCTGCCTATACCGACTTGACGAGACGCGGCACAGGCACAGGCAAAGGCATATCAAAGACGTTTGTTTGACGTCGTGACAGTAAGGAGAAGCACAAGCTACGAATCGAAGCGGGTCTCTAGCTTGCTGTGCGCTACTGTGCTGTACAACACATTAATATTCTATGATACCCACACCTTACCTTGCTGTCCAGACAGCCATCACTGTACTCATAACGCCGTATAAGTAGTAATATAATAATAAACGAACAGCGCGAACATGATCATGTAGGCGCGTGTATGCAATGCAGCATGCATATGCTCAACGGGCCGGCCCCATGGCTTGTTTACATATTTGATTGCATGCGGTTATATGGCAATAATCTGATAGTGACGGTATTATCGCGGGCCCGCAGCTCCGGAGGCGTCACATGACGCGCTTGGTGGTATGTGACCACGACGGCACACGTCAAATAACGCGCCTCCCCCAAGGGGCTCCACCCCACAACACTCACTCACGCGCGCAGGCACACACACACACATTCATCACACGCCGCCCGCTGCCGTTGAACGCCCGTACCGTCGCCTAGACGCAAGCACACACCACCCTCGCGGCGCCCTCAACGTACCTGCACTCCGACGTGATCCTCCTCGGGTCATAAAGTCTGACGGATGCACATCCAGTTTAGTATTCCCTCATCACATCGAGTCTAGTACCCACCTAACGCCACGCTCCAGAATCCAACACCGACACCCCAGGCTGCCTCGGTCCCCGAACAGGCCTCCAACGTCGGCAGCTTAAAGAAAGCAATGGATGTCACACTTCATCCTTCCCTACAGCATGTCACCAACATTTTGCAAGCGGCTCCAGGATCAGAATTCCTGCTCTCGCCTCGGCGCGGACCAGAGTCAGTCACAGCAACAACATTCATCACATAAATTGACGGCACGATCATGTTGAATATATCGTGGTGAAATTGCTACCAAAGTATAATCCTTATCGGCTAAGATCTCCAAACAGACCCGCCAAAGGATACCCACAATAGAGCGCAAGACACCACCATCCATTCACTGGGGAGCTCGGGCATCTCAAAGGCCGCCCCAAACGAGCCCCTCCTGTGCGGACATGTACTGTCCGTCCGCACGCGCAAGCATTCGAAGCAAGCAAACAATCATCTACGACTCCGATCCCCGATGTCAATCTCGTGTTTCAGCACCGCCACCCCGCCGTATCGTACCCATGTTGAGAGAAGATAGAAGAAAAATCACTACCGCCACTACCGACTCCCATGGTTGTCGGGATTACCCGGAGAGATGTCTAATGTGTGTGTGTGAAGGAAAACGTTTTGGAAACCGTGAAAATGAGACCACCCGACCGAAACATGTCCGGAACACCATGCAATGCCGCAGATAAAACAGATGAAGAGAGCAAGGCCTGTGGCATGGCCTAGGACTTGCGGAAGTCCGCGAGAACGGGGTAGATGAGCTCGAACGCCTGGTAAATTTCCTCGCGAACCTTGGCCTAGAAACACGGTATGTTAGCAATACTGATACAAGCGCGCGTCTGTAAGGAACAGACACTACTTACTCCTGTGAGCACGATCTTGCCGGAGACGAAGATTAGAAGCACAATCTTAGGCTTCATCATACGGTAGATGAGACCAGGGAAGAGCTCAGGCTCATAGGAGGAGAAAGTGTGATGGTGGCTAGCGAGACCCTCGAGACGGATCGGGAACTTGATGTCGCAAGAGCCGACAATGTTCTGGATCTTGAAGTCACTGAACTTGGCGTTGAAGCCGAGCTTCTGGATGATACGCGCGTACTTGCGAGAAGCAAGCTTGCTGTCGTCCTCGCTCTTGGCACCGGTCACGACCATCTTGCCGGACGCGAACACCAGAGCCGTAGTCTTGGGCTCACGGATACGCATGATGACGGCAGCGAAACGCTTGGGATTGTACTCCGCGTTCCGCGCGTGCAGGGCAATGGTCTTGAGGTCCAGGCGGGCAGACAGGTTCACGGTAGCGACGATGTTCTGCAGGGTTGGCACGATACCTGACGCGTTCGCGTTGGCATCGGGGGTGTCTGCGGGAGTGGCAACGCCGTTGACCTTTGCATCACCCATGGCGTTCTTCTCCGAGGACGGAGGGGTCAGCTCAGCAGCGCTGTTGGGGTAGGACAAGCTTCCCGGCGCGGTGAACTGAGGTGTTGTTAGAACTAATGTTGATTCGCAAAGACATCACACATATGCTTACCGCCTTGGCCTGTTGAGGGTTCGACGGGTGGGCGACAAGAGAATCCATGATGAGTTCAATTATTGATTCGTCCGAGTGGGATACTCGAGTGACTTGGCTTGACTGCACAGGTCAGAACTATGTACAGACGCGACGACAGGCACAGTCGGTCGGGCTGGGACGGATCGCGTTCGCGAGGACGGTCTTCGCCTGAGCGCGGGGCTTGGGAGGCGGGGGAGGTCCGTACCGATGGCAGGAGATCTTCAACCCAATGAGTCCCAGTGCCGAGTGTGTGAAGCCGAGTCGTCGGTCGTGTCCGGAAGGACAGCTATCTACTTCGAGAGGAATAGGACACCGAGTGCGATACCAGCTTGCGCTTGGTGTGTCTATAGGGCGCCTGCGTGCTGCGTGGGGCAAGGCTGGCGGACGGATCTGGCCTAGCGCGGGCGCGAGAGAGCTCCGGAGCCTGGGAGAGAGCGGAAGCGCGCGAAAAACCGCGGTGGATTAATCGCAGGCAGATTATTAGTGTGCGCGCAATGGAATCGCGGATGATTCGCAGCTTGCAGCAGCGTGGGGGCGGGCGGTGTGGTGGTGAGGCGGCGGAGTGAGCAGGCCGGAAAGGGTTTTTAAAGTTGGGGGGAGCGGGTGGCTTTATACCTGCGACTGCTGCCTGGCGCACGGGCCCCTCTGCGCCGCTTTTGCGCCAGAAACTTCTGCACCCTGGCCGCGGTGAAGGAATAGGGGCTACCCCATCAATGCGCCGCCCGCCGTCACTGCACTGCACTGCACCCCGTGTGCCCCTGCGACGCGCGCCGCCGACGCTGCACTGGGCCCGCGTCGCAGCGAGCGCGCGGGCGACGTGAGCGTGAGAGACAGCGCCGCCCGCGCCTGCGTCGTGTCGTGGGTGAGAGAGCGAGGCCCGGCCTTCGCCGTTGCGATGACGCTCCGTCGCCGCCGCTCGGACTACCTGCTCGCGTCGCCATTGCCTCACCTCGCGACTAGCACCAGGCCGAGGATGCCGGAGCGACCAAGCGATATCGCGCCGTCAACATCGCGAACCACGCACTCCCTCTCTCTCTCGCCGCCAGGCCGAGCAGCCTGCCACTGGAATGCAGCGCGCAGCCCGCCAGCCCGCACTGCCTCACCGGTCCAACAAGCATCCCCGGCGCTGCCCGCAGCGAGCGGCCAGATGGCAGCGACGCGCAGCGACAAGGCTGCCGCGCCCGTCGCCAACACGACCAACAGAGCCGGCACGGCGCAACAAAGAAGGACGAGCGTGTTATGGCAGCGCACAAAAGGCATGTCGCAGTCAGGATTGTGTCCTTGTCTTGGGCGTGAGTGCCGCTGGACTTCGGTGCCGTGGTTTGCTCTTTCCGGGCGCGCTTGCTCTTCCCCCGCCACTATCGCAGCCGCGTGAGTCACGTAGCGCCGCTTACTCCATCGCGCCCCAGCTTCAGCCTCGTCGCAAACGCAGACTCCATTCACATGTGACGAGAAGTCGTTTTCGTCCCCATGCGCGGATGTGCTGGTCATGACAGCACCGTAGTAATGTCTCAAGCCGCATGTCTCAAGCCGCATCCACTGTGACCGGATTCCAGAGCACACGATGCTCGTTCAACGGACTGGTGGCCCCCAACCAATATTCCGTACTAACACGTCTATCTAGGATATCCTAACAAGTAGCCCTTTTGCGACTCTAGCTGTCTCCCGACCCGCGAATCCCTTGCCGTACTTCCAGAAACTTTGGAAACTGTCAAATCTCCTTGCTCCAGGATGCCCTGGTAGGCAGGAGCCAGTGCACAACGGGTCCAAAAAGTCACGCCTGCGATCTTGGTCCACAACTGAAAACACGTGGTAACTTGACATGTGTACATCGTTCAGTTTGTATACGCTCGAGCTAGCCGTCGAGGTGGCACAGAGTAGGACAATGACTGAGCACAGGCTCCTAGATACTCGGTGAACCTCTACCATGATGCAAAGCTATTGCCGAGCCAGAATCAGGCACAATACGTCGTAATAGCACAAATTACACAGGTTTGTTCGATTTGTGGGACTCAGGACACATGGAAAGTCAAGCATAGAAAGGAATTGGTATCATATGTAAAGGCTCGACACACACCACCATATGCCCCTTCACCAGCTGAAAGCTTCGTCCACAAGCCTCATGTTGACTTTCCCCTGCCTGCCGATCTCCGATACAACGATCCGCGCTTCATCCGCCATTCCCCCAGGTCCAGAGACTAGTACCGTAACACCCCCTTCACCGGCATACGCAGCCTCTTCCTGCAGCACCGCTCGGATGTTCATTCTACTGCCTACAAATACCTCTTTATCCACATTCTTCAGGAGCTCGTCATCAACAGCATGCAAAATACCAGCAGACCGCACGCCCCAGTACAACTTGGAGGATCCCGGATGCGAGCGCAGATACGGCAACACGGCAGTGATGCCTATACCTCCAACAATGCAGACCAGGTGTGGGAAGTGCGACGTATCGACATGAGTGCCGTAAGAAGACTCAACAAGCACGGGAAGAGTAGCCCGAGAGACAAGTTGCTGGGTGAGCCCACCTTGGCGGCGGAGGAAGAACGTCAGCCCTAGCTTCGCGGGTCCATGAGTCGAGCTGTTGCTAGAAGCAGCTGCAGTAGAAATTTTGATCTCGTCCTTTTCGGACGAGCCTGACTCTTCATCCCTAAGTGACTTGGACTTTTGTACGAACTGGGGGGTCGCGGTAGATGCCACAGAAAAGGGGTGGTTCTCCCAAACACGCCATGTCAAGGTTGGGAAGTAGAGATATGCATGCCCTGATGCAGCAACGCCTGCAACATCCACTCGGACGTAGTCATCATCGACTTTGGTAACTACGGCAGAGCGCAACCCGTTCTTCGCCATGCGGAGCATCCTCAAGACGCGGTCGAAGCCCCACACGGCCATTGCCGCCCATATCCACGTCTCGTATCCCCACTGGTGCGCGAACCGGAAGAGGATGTGGTAGTAGCAACCAACAATCGTCAGGATGGATAGGGCAACATGCCATGCGAGGAAAAGCTCATATGCTTTGTGGCGGATGTAAAGCACAGAAGATGGTAAGATGAGGGACATGGACAGGGTTCCTACGATTCCCCAGATCCAGTAAGGCAGCTTGCTCTCTTCTGCATGGGTGTGTGCCTCGATCCTAAGTTGGAGGTAGATGATGGAATGCAAGATGGCTTGAATTGTCGCGATACCTGCGACCCACCGGTGCAATAGCAGGAACGTGGAGTGGCTCCAATCGGTAATCAAAAACAGGATGTTGTTGCGGCTTGAATACAGAATCAGCAGTGGGAGGTTCGCGAAACTCAAGACGCCCACTCGGTTTGCTACCAGCGTAATAATCTCATTGCGTACGCTGTCTGGGTTCCATGCGTTTGGTTGCGATGAGCGGTAGCCGACTGACGAGAGAACGACGTTGATGAGAAGAATATAGCCGATGAACAATGCCTGGCCTCGTGTTGGCATGAGGCCCAAACCACCAGCTAGCGGCTGCTTCTGCTTCGTACCCCACAGCGGAGGATCAATGATCCAGGCATTGAACCGAGTGACGAGCGTGTTCGGGAATGGGACGAAGCGTAGGAACGAGAGAGCGATCGGTAGCGCAAAACAAGTGACAATGACAATGATACTGTGGTCCGGTAAGCACAAGCCTTCGCTGTAGTGTTGCTCTATATCCGATTGAAAAAGAAAAAACCTGCAGAGTCTTACCTGTACTTCTCGTGCTTTCCTTCAGCTTCCTCGAATGAATTCTGTGCATTCCAATTCGCTAGCCAGTCATCCTCGCTCACTAGCATAGTCTGGTTCAAGGAGTCTCCACCTATTACAGTCTGATTTGGAGGACTGGATATTGTATCGAGCGATTCCTGGTAGGTCCACTTGGGGCTTGGTTGCACCGCACTAGTACCGGGTATGTTGTCTTGCCAGTACTTCTCCAGCTCCCATTTCTGCAGCCCTTCGCACTTCTGGGATATGCAGTAAGCCATCGTCTTCAGGAACGCATCATCGGTTGCATAGCATTCGGCGGATGTCTCCATCATCATGTCATCCATGGACATATCCATCCCTTCCATCTCCATCATGGTCGAGCAGTTCAAGGTGCATGACGAGATAGCGGCGCGACAGGAGAAGGCGCAATTCGGCTTGTACATGTTGATTCCATAACCGATAAGTCCATGGTTGTTCCGAGTATTGGTCAAAGCCATGTCCATACATGTCGCTGCAGGCAGAAAGAGGATTGCAGCCGAAAGCGCGTTGAGTCGTGCCATGGTACCTCCAGGGTAAGCAAAGCAGCTGCAAAGTGTTAACGTGGACTTTCGCGAAAGACGGCGCCCGGCGCAATATGTAATTGAGAAATTTTGAATGGCCTCCGTGTTGTAGACATGGTGGCTGCAGATTAACCGTGCCAGGGTGCGGCTACGCGACAGTTCGAGGTTGTTTGCAGAAACGTGCTCAATCTCGCTCATGGTTAATATGAAGAAGTGGCGCCCCGCTGCACACGTGCTGAGCACGTTTGGCGCCATACAAAAAATACACACATCCTACTCGTCCCGTTGGTGCGACCAAGATATTCTAAACCTTCACCATGCCGCCTCTGCGCCAGTTTTGGGTAACGCCCTCACTAACAACAATCGAGACTACCTGTCCTGTTGATAACGCGTCCGGCTCCTCTACACACTCGACCAACGCAGCTTCGCACCTACGCATAGCCGATGTCCGAAATTGATTCACCAATGGAATCGATGCGAGAATGGGTAAGATGGTGGATGGAACAAAGAAATGCCTGGTAACGTGAAGTGTGGAAGTTCGAGCGTAGAGCCGGAATGGTCACTAGCTAGCGGAGCTTCTAGTACCAGCACTTTGGATGCGCTTGCCGCTTGTCGTGTAGCGCAAATGTAGGAATGCTCTCAGAACCTACGTCTTCTCTCCGGGTGCACGAACGCGTTGAAGACAATTGTCAAGCAGCTTCTGCACTCACAAGTTGCATGAGTCCTAGACACCCTCAGGTCTTCCTGTCTGCACCTACGGCTGGCGTCGACCAGTGTTCCCGAGGACGAGACAACACATGTACATTATCCTTTATGATTGGAGGTTCACTCTCGTATGCTCATAAGCTCACACCATCGTCCTTCACTTTCTTGGTATCGCGCGGGCTTCATCAGAGTAGGGCAGTGCTCTCGATACAGTACCTCCTCGAGTCTTAGAGTACAATGCTTACCTACCAGGAAACTTACCAGGCACATCAACGGTCGGTCAGCGTCCTTTGCAACTCTTGCGCGACATGTTACAGACTCGGCCCTCTGTCGCTGCCATTGGCTCCTTCGTCTACTTTAAGCCCCTGTCGGGCTGTTCTAAGATGCACTAAGAAGAGGCTAAACCGAATCGAGCAATCAGACGAGCAACTCAACACATGCGCCACGCAAGGCCCCCGAGGCTTAGTCCGCCCAGTTGCACGGATGTCATGTACTTGGCTGTGGTAGGCATTGCTTATGTTGTAATTAGCACGTCCTATGCTTCATTGAGATCTGCAAGGTGTTTGATTGGTTCGCTCGTCAATTGTTGTAGCACAACACGTGACAATACGAGGTCCGCCTGGTGAGGACGCGCAAGACTGCTAAGCTAGAGCACAGGATGAGCCGCATATGAGCGATTCTGATAGATATATAAGGAAGGGGAATGGTATGTATGAGATACACCGCCAAACATATCGTCATACAATTACTTCATTCTCCAGGGACTGAACCTCGCAACTTCACAACTGTATCATCCACTTGAAACCGAGATAATGGCAACGCCGACCGCGACCCAGTCTACCACTGGCACGACATCTACTTCGACTCCCTTTTGCACAACAGCTATACCAGGACAGTATGGATTTGTCCCACCAGACGCATGCAATGCTCAGTGGGCATACTCCCCGTCGTTCGCAGCCGCAGTCGCTTTCTCGGCCCTGTTCGGTATGCTCTTTATCGCACACTTCGCCCTTGCTATTCTGTTCCGCAAGGGCTTTTCCTGGGTCATGATCATGGGTGTATCATGGGAATTCATCGCCTTCGTAACGCGCGCGCTCGGCGCACACGACCAGCAGTCTCAGGCGTTTTCATTCACCGCCACCCTCCTCTTCCTCCTTGCACCCTTATGGGTGAATGCCTACGTGTATATGACGGCGGGACGGCTCATCTGGACCTACCATCCCAACAAAAAAGTTTGGGGTTTCAAAGCGATCAGCTTGGGCAAATACTTTGTGTGGCTCGACGTCTTCTCCTTCCTCGTTCAAGCCGTTGGCGGTCTTATGCTGTCTCCGGGCGCCAGCGCGAGTACCATGACGACAGGCAAGTGTTTAATTGAGCCGAAAATGGGCAATTTGTGCTAACGTCACCCAGGAAAGAACATCTACATGACAGGCGTCGGAGTCCAGCAGCTGTTCATTCTTCTCTTCTTCGCCCTTATCGTTCGCTTCCAGATCGAGCTTCAACGCTTCGAGAGAAATGGGGCTGGCTGGCTTGGCAAGAGGTGGCAGTGGGTCACATATGCGCTGTACGCGGCCCTTGCCCTTATCACCATGCGTATCATCTTCCGTCTGATCGAGTTCTCCGCCGGAGCCGGGGTGGATAATCCGCTACCTTACCACGAGAAGTACGCTTTGGCTCTAGACGCGTTTCCAATGAGCCTAGCTATCCTCATCTTGGCTGTCATTCACCCAGGTCTTGCACTGAAAGGCCCGGAGAGCGAGTTCCCCAGCAGAAAAGAGAGGAAAGCCGAGAAGAAGCAGATTAAGGCGGCAAAGAAAGCTGGGAAACAGGATCGAAAAATGGCAAGAACGAGAGGTGATGTGAGTATTACGGATGTAGAGATGAACCGTATATAAGCTGCGTGTGCCTGGCAGAAGGTTTTCACGAAAATAGTCGTTACACATGGCGTTTAGGTAGAGGCGTCTCTAGTGCTTAATCTTAAATCTTTCCTTTGCATACAATTTGAAACCTTGTTCTGGCCCATGCGTACCTTTCACGATCCTGTCCAAATGGCACAATTACTCTGCCAAGTCGACAACAATCTTTTTTGCAGAAACGCCCTTTCGCACCAGGTCAAGACCCTCCTGTAGCCTTTCCAGTCCACCCTTGAGTATATGAGCATCAGGTTTGGCTTTCAGCTTCCCATTTTGCAGACCTGTCTCGAGGAAATCTTTCCACACCTGCCTCCAGATTGGCTCTCCACCATCGGGGCCTTGAAGTGGCGGGCGCCCGGCGACTGCCTTCACACTCTCAGGCATGTCCGGGAGTTTTGTTCCGGCCAGTGTGAGGGACAACTTGCCACCTCCGACAGCATAGAGAAAATTAACGCAGGCCGCCAGGCTGGCTTCCGAAGAGATAGCATCGTAGGCTCCAACAACTTCTTTCCCTCGCGTTGCCTTCACAAGCTTGTCAACGACCTCATCGTCATTGTAGTCGAAAGTCTCGGCCGCACCAATGTCTTTAGCATACACGTAATTCTTAGTTGAGGAGGTGGTGAGAACGGTCAGACCAGCAGCAGCACAAAGCTGGACGGCGCAAGATCCAACGCTGCTCGATCCCCCCCAGATAAGGATCACCTTGTCCTTGCTCCCAGTTGGAACGGGAAGCGATGCCTGTGGAGGAGCAATACCCAGGTACTCGCGTGAGAATAGAGCACCAGTCGCCGTGGCTAGGCCCAGAGGTAACACTACGGCATCCGTGAAGTCAACGCTATCGGGGATACGCACCGCCATCGATGCAGGCGTGGTTGTGTATAGCTGAAAACCCGCATTGGCCTGATTTTGAGTTACAATGTTGATCGCGAATGCTGCAACGCGATCTCCCTTCTGGAGAGAGGTGACAGCAGATCCCACTTCGATCACCTCGCCGGCAATGTCCTCACCCAAAACCTGCCCTTGAACATCAGTCCGTTCATGTAAGTAATTTGATCAAGGACATACGTATGGCCATTTTCGTACCAAAACACCAGTATCTTGTATCTTGTAGTCGACAGGGTTGATGGCAATGGCGTGGTTGCGGATGAGCACTTCATGCGCCTCGGGACGAGGAAAAGGTGCATGTTGAATGGCTAAGGACGTGCCAGTACAATTGAGGAACGCTGCTTTGTTCTCCATATCTATCCTGTTAGACGTGATCAAATACTTCGGATGTTCAACCACCCATTGTACTTATAGATCCCACAGGTAAACCAGAGAAGGGGAGATTGCTTTGCTTTCCAAACTTTATAATCCAAAGCTGCGAATGTCCTGCATGGACTTGAAAATGGCATAAGCCATGACATTGATCGTGTTATCATTTGCAAAATACACAGTAGAAACGCCGATCAAAGGGTGTGTTGCTAGGGAGGACGATGGATTTAAGGGAGGAGTCGACCGACATCTGTGATGCTTACCTACGCTATTCCTAAAGCAGAATATATGGCTTACGAGAGCCACTGCGATTTCTCACCTCCCGCATCAAATGTCCGCCTTCTTTCCTCTTGTGCACCATAATCGACTCACACCACGGTTTCTGGCTTACGCATCCGGCCGGACGTCTTGCAAGCCGAAATGGACCCTGCTCAGCAGTCGAAGAAAAAGGTTCCATATAAGCGGAGGATGACAGAGAAACGGCGTAATCAGAACCGAGCTGCCCAAAAGACATACCGTTCGTTATCGCACATCGACGATCCTTTAATACTGCTGACTTATATCGTAGGAGAGAAGCGCAAAGAAAGATTAGAGCAATTGGAACGTCAAATCACGGCCTTGCAGAACAACGACAGGGATCGTAGGCCAGATGGAACTGGTGCAGACAACGTCCCTGAAACAACATCTGGAGACGTTATCGAAGACTTGAGTGACATCGACCTTGAGTTCCTGGAAGATGACCAGTCGGTTCCTGCACCCGAATCGTCATTCGCAGATCTCAAGCATCTGCTCAGAGGCGACGACGCGCCGGATCTCGACGAATTAGTACAGTTCGCACTGGAGGAAAGGCCTGACTTGAGCAAGATTCTGATTGCAGGTCTCAGATTGCTCAAAATAGAAAAAGAAACGACTATGACAATAGATAAGAAAAGACGACCTGTTACATGGGCCACGGGAAACTGGTCTACTCTAACGAGCAACAGTCCCCCCTCGGTTATATATCCCCTTCCAGATCCCTCGATAGATGGTATCTTTCTTAGCCGTCAATCGCAAATCGAAGTCGTGTTCTACAACTGCATGAAGATTGGGTTGTCAATCGAGGAACTGATGAAACCGAACTGTCAGTCGCCGTGGTACTCGCCAACAGCATTGATGCCCTCTTCTGCCCTTACATTGGAGCGCGTACCTCCTGATCTAATTCCAACACCTGCTCAAATACGCTACCCCCATCACCCCTTCATAGATACCATACCGTTCCCATGGTTTCGCGAGCGCGCCATTACGCTGGCATCCATGGATCCACCTGCTTACAATCGCTCGGAACTCAAGAAGGATATTCTGCGCGGTGGATTGATAGTGTGGAGGTCTCGCGGGAAGGAAGAGGGTTTACCATGGGATCGGAGGAGCTGGGAAGTACAGCATTGGTTTTGGGAGAAATGGTCATGGTTGATTGAAGAGCAAGGACGAGTGGAGCAGCAATCAAAGTGGTGGCAATCTATGAGAGGGAAGTGAGCGGCATTAACTTCTAGACTGCTGCTACACTAAGCCAGCCGGTGGATGTCGCTCACTTGAGAAAGGTTCTTATCTCCCGAGCTGTGAGCCAACGCCATGACGTAGAAACAATTGACGAGATTGGTTTTAGCGACACAGTGCGACAGAGCTTATTCTATGCTAATAAATTTCAGACAGCCTCTCGCCGCTATATCTGTGCAGCGGTCAGTCATGGGCGGGGTCTTTGGCCGTAGCTCTCCCGCTTGGACGGACTTGAAGGTGCGTTCGCATTATCCTCTTCTAAACCCCCCTTGCGCTGGATATCCGCCCCTTAGAGGTCTCTGCAGTACTTTCAGGACTAGGATGTTGTTCATCCACCATTATTTGATCCGTCAGAACTGGCCGCAGCCTGTACCCAGCATGTTCTATCTTTGGGTGTTTTGCGTCCTTGATGTTGACAATGCCCAGCTTCTCCCTAGGCAGGGTGACTATTAATGCTTCTGCATGATTCTACCAGGTGCCGTACCCAGCTCCTCCATATGCGAGACAATGAATTTGCAATGTGGTGTTGGAGTGCCATTCAAGGCGTGCATATGTCATTCGGGGATTGTCTCGTCCGATAGGACACTTGTCGAGTCAGTCTACAAACATTTCTATCGTACTCTCTAGGACGATAAAGGTGCCGCCAGTGATTAGGATAATAGCAAGGCCCAGGAAGTTGAACCAGTAGTACAATGCACGGGCAATTTTCTGCAGTGCTCATTAGACTAATGGCATCAATCCTCTCAAGTCAACATACCTAGTTCGTGAAGATGTATTGGCACCCTGTATCGTTTGGTCTCGCGAAGGCGTGTTTGAATTCCGGAGTCGACGAATGTCAGGCTGATATTATTCATGAGTTTCACAATGTGATGGTCAAACCCCACGCATGTCTGCATCTGGTCCCACCAGCGTTCGCCCACTCAACAGACTACGCTATCAACCATTGATCACTTGTGAATCCCGAAGTCGTTGAAGAGCCACCATCCCAACGATTGAAACTAAGCAGTCAAGACGTACAATCGACCACCTACATAAATTCCCCATCCTCCGCGAGCGCGTTTTCAGATCGCAGTTATCATAGCACTTGAACCCATCTTTACCCTTATATCTGGACGGCTGGGAAGAGCTGGACGCTCTGATACGTGTCATTCCTCGGTGGCTTGAAATACAAGCACGGTTGGTGTCATGTGTGGAAACTGTCGGTACGTGCACTAGTGGAAACGAACTCTTCTGCTGATCGAGACAACAGCATCTTGCTCCCAATTGTAGCACCTACAAGTACGGGGCTGAAAAATGTGGGTTGTAGATAATAATGATTAGAGCCTACGAATTGCGCTACAAATGCTTGGTCATGCTACTCTACCACGGAGACCACCCCGTTCGCTGCACGCGTACATGAAGCAGAAAACCACAACGCCATTCATGCCGCCAACATAGTAATGATCATGACCCTGCTGCCCTATGTACCATGTCTCATGTCATGGATATCTGAAAATTGCTTAGCCAACCACAGCTTTCATACTCAGCCGCTCCAAGAATCCGCTCAGGTCCTCCTTCTTTATCTCAATGACGCACGCCTCAAAACTATCCATGCGGACCCTCGCACCAGTCTCCCTAACGACTTCCTGGAAAGCATTGCCGAATCTGTTGCGTCCACTTTTGCTGACGTCTTCTTCGTCTTCGCTTTCGTCATCGTCTTCCGATTCCTCCTCTTCCGAGTCCTCAACCTCGTCTTCTTCTAGGCCTGCGGCTTCAAGGCGCGCGATTCTGGCTTGCCGCTTACGTTCCCTTTCTGCATTTTTTGCGGCCTTCTTCTGTTCACGCTCCCTGTTCTTCTTCTCGCGCTTCGCAATGCGTTCCTTTGCCGATTCGGTAGCGCCACCTCCGCCGAGGCCGACCACGACGTACCGACCCTGTCTTTCGTCCAGACCAGCCATGACCAGCTCGCTACCTCTGTTCCGGCCCTTGGTTCCGTTCTGCTCGACAATTGCTTCTGCAACCCATAGCGCCAGTTTTGTCAGGGCACCCGAATGAGTGAAAAGTTGCACATCTGGACCTTCTTTCACGACAGCCATGCGAAACGCTTTCAAGTGCCGTATCTGTTTCTTCTCAATCAGTGCTGTGCCTGTGCGAAGAATGGCTTTATGCAAATGTTGCGCAGTCGAGATGTGTGCAGTGAGGGTGTCTATGTCAGCGAGGGCGTCGTAAGCGGTGTAAAAGCGGGCTGTAATGCGGTCCTGTGCTTCGGTTGAGGAATCGAGAGCCTGCTCAGAGTGGTCTTGGGTACCGACAAAATTGAAAGAGTCTAAGGAGGAAGCAGAGAGCGACTTTGCATCGCCTACTTCTAGAATGGCACCAAGGATCACGCCGGTATCAATGGCAGAGAGACAAGCTTTCCAACCCCAGCAGCGAACGAAGCCCCATCCGTCTTTGGAGTCGCCGCCTCGAGGTGCTGGCGGAACTAGACCGTCAAGTCCGTACATGGGAGCAAATCTTAGAAGACGTTCGCGCAGGCCTTTCTTCAAGTCCATGTCCATGTGAGTGTAATATTGCTTGGATTGTGCGAGACTCAGGCCCATCTTAGCAAGCAATTTGTCCAACCGGCGTTTTCCAGATTCGTTCCAGAGGTGCAGTCTAGCGGAGAGATATGGCGAGTGTTGCATGCTCTCGTATAAGCTCCAGTGCCGTAGGAGCAGGAAACGCGGTTCGGGTGATAGTCTTATCGACTTGTCTGTCGCGGAGCGGGCACTGGTGGGAATGACACCTGTTGAATCACCCATCGTGGCCTCACGAGCCAAGTCTTTGATATCGACAGGATTCAGACGACGGACTTCGTCACGCAGCACGGAGCGTATGCGTTCTCCTCGATCACCGTTCCAGCCTGCTGAGCCACCAGCCGCCGAGAGAGGGTTGAGGCCTACCCCACTGCCTGTTCGACCGTAGAGCTCGAGGCTGCTGACTCCAACGATGGCGTTCCAGAGAAGGTCGTTATCTTCTCTACCGAGCTCCGATGCCAACGAGTAGACGAGGGACGAGACGGGCTCGGAATATGAGGCTCCTTGATCGTAGTACTTTTGGAGGGTCTTGTCATGTTTTTCGCGCATGGCCATGAGCTGCCTTCGGAGGCCTTTGATCGACTGCTCCTTTGGTGCCGCGACCGCAGGCGATGTTGATCTACTTCGCGAATCGGAGCGCGAGAAGTCTGATGAGCCGCCCAAGATCATGAGGCCGCGTCGTGGTGGTCTTCGTTCGGGGGTTGAGGGTATCGATGCACCCTGTACGTCTGTCAGACTGACATGATGCAGAAAGCAGAACCAGAACTTACCGAATTACTTCTCCGCCGCTGGGCTGGGCGTTCGTCGTCAGACATGTCCTCGTCCGAGTCCTCGGCCCCGCTCCATGACTTTCTTTTCTTAGGAGCCTGCCCCGAGGGAGGCTCGTCGGCCTCTGCATTGTGCTCTTGATCATGTTCGTGTCCTTGCTCACCCTCGTCGTCTGATTCTGCTTCTTCGCCCAGCTCGGGCATTTCTTCGAGCGCACAGTAGGCCTGGCGCTCGCTCTCCAGCTCCTCTTCGATGTCGCCGTCATCGAAGACTATGATGCCGCCTTTGGAGGAGTTGTAATTTTTCTGTAGCCTTGCCTTCTCCACACCTGCTCTTTTCCTCACCCAGTCTCCCGTAGCTGGGTCCTGGGCAACGGGCGTACCGAACACGTTGGACAGATTCCACGGGCGCCTTGCATCCATGAGCCATACCTCCACGCCGCCTGTGCCCCCGTTCCCGGCCTCGTCGACCTCCATGCCGAATATCTCTTCGAGATCCACCATGCCGCCCACGCCCAAGCACACGACAACACCCCCGCTGCCTCCGTGTGTAGTGCGCATGGGCCTGATCAGGCCATCGGCGGCGCGGCTCAAGTCACCGTAGCCCGCGATGGGCTGGATCTTGTGCGGAACATAATCGCGTCGCAGCAACGCGGTGAGGATGCGGCACGCGCACAGCGCGTCGGGTTCGAGGGCGACGAGCAACAGTACGGGAGGAGCGGCGGCATGGTTTCGTTTGGTGAGGTTCTGGTACAGCTGGGCGATCAGGCTCCGGGGGAGGTACATGGCGGACAAGGAGTGCGGGCGCGCTGCAAGACGCGTCCGGTGGGCTATCGAAGCACTCGCAGCTAGTGGCAGCTCATTGCTCGGCAGGCGCCCAAACGATAGGGAGGGCAAGGTGCAGGTGGAGCGGGACGGGCAAGCAATTGGTCTCGAGTGTTGCGGGAGCTTGCACGAGGGCGATGCCAGCACGCGAGGATGCGCGCTGCGGGAGCGAGAACGCGTCCACGAGGCGCTAATGCCCACCATCGCCTAGCGCCACAGTGACGGTTGTGCAGCGCTGGCCCGCTACGCGCACACGGATCCCGCAGCGACACCTCGAGCTCCTATTCCGAGCCCATGCTGGCGTGTCAGGATCAATTGCTGTACATGTTCATGAATTCGTCACTTTCGTCATCCGCTGGAATGCTCGCTTTAAAAACAGATGCGTCGGAAACGAAGAGAGTCAACCCCAGCCATCCCCTTCAGCCACCCTTCAGCCACCCTTCAGCCACCCTTCAGCCACCACCTCTACTCATCCGCCTTACGCCAGGGTGCTGTTACACCATCTGCAAATCCTTTTCTGCCTGCAGCTTCGCACGCACCTCCCTCCTCGGATGGAAGAAATGGGACAGTCCCAGAAACGGTGCATTGACCGGGCTTTGGCCCGTATAAATGAAGGCATCGTAAAGGAACCCGCCAAATATGCATCCGAGCCACGGTGCGACCATGGGAATCTGACAGCGTTAGCAATGCTTTACGTTTGATTGCCACTACCGTCTTCTTACCCAGAAATAGTATCCGCCCGCCGACCACACCTCGGACCCATACCCCAGAGCATACGACATGAGGCGAGGTCCAAGGTCGCGAGCAAGGTTGAGTGCATATCCGGTTTCCCAGCCAAAACATGATCCCATGCCGAAGACGAGGAACAGGAGCATGAATGGGAACCATTGATCGCTCTGTCCACCGCGTCAGCAGGAGCGGGGACATGTACATGGATTTTCCTTACCTTTGCCATTCCCATGTTGGCGCGGTCCTTGAGTGCAAAGATAACAAACATGAGAATCGCGCTCGCAATGAACTCGGAGAAGAATTGACTCGCTTTCGTCACGAATGGTTGCGGGTACGTAGCGAAAATCCCAGCTGTAGCCTTGGGCGCCGGTGGCACTGTACGCATTCCATGTCCACCCTCGTAGTAGTCGATGGCGCTGATATAATTGGCGTATACGATGCATGAGCCGACCATACTGCCGAGCAGCTGGGCTGTAAAGTAAGCAGGGAACCGCCGCCACGGTAGCTGCCGGTAAAGGCAGTTCGAAAAAGTGATGGCCGGGTTCAAGTAGGCACCGCTATCGCCAGCCACATAAATCCCAAGCATGACCCCGAGGCCCCAGCTGCAGATCCAAGATTTAGCAAGAAGAATGGAAGAGCTCAATCAATTAACCTACCCCCAATTTACACTTTGATAGTTGCCAAATCCACTTCCACCGGGTGCTCCTGAGGTTTGACCTGTCGACAAGAGGACCTGTGCAATCGAGCCATTGCCAAACGATATCATGATGACTGTGCCCCAGAATTCGGAAAAGGGTTCCCGAAGAGTGGTGCGTACTCGAGACCAAAAGAGGTCCTGTCGTTCGTGCTTTGCATGGTCGTCTTGGAGTGGTGCGAGAGGGTGCAGTCCGAGACTGGTGCGATGATGGCGCATTGAAGGGAAGCCCTTGGTGGAGGTGGAACTTGACGCGTGCTCTAGCCGTCGGTGGAAACTTGCAGAAGCCTACAAGTGCTCGCAATAAGAACCACTTTGTATGGGCCTGGTTGAAAGAATGCTCCAACGAAGTGAAGACTTGGTTCTTTTTGGTGGTCCCGCTATGGCATTTGGCAGTCTTAAGTACGATTGCTACGATGTGAAGTGGGTCTACAGCTATGGGTCTTATGGAAAAAAGTCAATAGCTGGGAAAGATGGGTCACAGAATGGCATGGCTCCACCACCCCGTTAATGCCATTGTCCACGGGCAAGTTAGGGTACGTCGTTTGCACAACCCCCGATGGTCGTTGTTCTGCGAATAGATACATCGTCTTATTGAAGCATCTAGCAATCACAGATGAATCAAAGAAATTCCCATCACAATGCAGACTTACGAGCAGTTGCCTTTGGAGAAACGGGGCAGCTTCACCTCGGTTCGTAAGCCGAAGAATGACGTTGGTTGAGTAGGTCGATAACCCCTGCAAAACTCTGTTTCGGCCCTCTCGTCACGAGGAGCTAGTGCTCATACATGAGGAAGGCTGTGGCAATAGTGGATACATGGCATTTCAGTATTTCTTCAAAATCGCATCTTTGTGCATCCGCGGAATTTTATCTGAGTGGGCCCGGGTGGGCTATGATTGCAGTCTCCCCTGCATAGCTTTCGGCGCGATACGGAATGTGGTATCGTTCAAGCACTACTGCATTGCAAGCTATTCCCGAGATCTCCGATGCTCTGGAGATCGTGTTTGATGCAACATCATCTCTGCAAAACTCGACGTGTGCCCTTTTTTATGTGTGTTGTCTCATATGCTTAGACTGTAGTAAGACTTTGCCACCGTCTTTTGCGAAACCATCTATGTTCAATTGCAATTCCAATTTCTGTAAATGATAAACTGTGCCTTGGACAGCAAAGGGGGCTACCTAGGTAACGAAGTATTTGCCGCGTAACAATATTGCCATCGTCGATCATGTTTGCGATAGTGTTTGTAAGGCGGCTCAAGCACGCTACGAGCTAACGACAGTAACTCAAAGGCACCCTTTATCTCGGTATTGCTACCATGCCATCCACGTTGAGAATAGCGCCGTTTACCTTGTCCTTCTATGTAGCCTAGTCGATGCTTTAGCTACACCCTCAACCGCGTGCTACTTGACTGCAGCATACTCATGGCTATTGCCCTTCACAAGAAGAAGCGGGGTGTAGAGAGCCATGCAACGCATATCGAACAAAGTGCGCGTGTCCTGTGCGCCTATATTTTGATTCGTATCGCAAGTCAAAGGAGGACAGTTCAGAAGATCATTGTATACGTGATGTGTCCCTTGAGACCGTCTTAGCCATGATGCGTTGTTACCAACGAGCAGTACCACCACCAACTAGCGGTCTCTAGACCCAAAGCTTATCGTCTTGAAAAGTGTGGAGGTTGCCCTTGACCACCAACGCGCCGTGATAATGCTATGTTCGAACCCGTCGACACCAAAAACCCCTCATGGTAGGGCTTCTCTGCAAAAGTTTTGCGCCCTTAAAGGTCATTGCTCCGTGATCATTGGATAGAGCAGCTCAGACAGAAAACTCAGGAAGGAAGGACATGAGGCTAGAAGTACATGGATCCTGGCACAGCGCCACCCAAGGCCATCTCCCTAAAACCATCTGGCACTTTCCAGCCGTGCGCGGTGCAGGCGCGAATATACGCATCCATGGCTTCGCCAACACCGTAGTCTGTACGGCTGGCGTTCTCGAGACGTGCAGGTTTGGGATCGACAGAGCTCATGGCCATGCGTACCTGTAGCAGGACTGATTCGATCGTAGACACCGCGCTCCAGCCATTATTCGTGAGAAGCTGATAGAGTTAGCAATCGATTCCAGTATGGAAGGAGCTGGACCAAGACATACCTCCATACAAAGAGCACCACCTGCAGTAACATGACCACCTCCACCCTGATTGAAGCCCAAAAAGCGTGGCTTGATGACACGGACGAACGGTGGAGACATTGGGTAGTCTTTCCCGAATCGCATCTCTAGCACAACGCTTGTGATTCCCCTCTTCTTCATATCCTGCGCTAGCGGAAGCTCTGGGTCGAAAGAATGCAGCTCTACAATCCACTGGTACATATTCTCCATCTTCTCTTCGTCAATGTGCCAACCTAACTCATGAAGTGGTGTCCTATTTTGAATAGCAATGACCGCTTTGAAATCTTGCATCAGACGACGAGTAGCTGATGGCGTGGCCCAGGCTGGTCGCGCAAGCATCTGTAGGAGACTATAGTCGAGTTTGCCCGGTACATAGTCAGTCAAGACTTTGATAGGTGGCGGGGGAGATGATTTTGTGCCGATCATCCTAGAGAAGAAGCCTGAGGTAACCTTTCCCTTCCCCTTTGAAGGAGTTGGCGTGATGATACCCGCGTGGAGGGTTTCCTGCTGAGGTGTGAGAGCATCCTCGTTGAAGATCAACCGATCCTCTTCCAACGTAGCTACACTAGCTCCATCATCGTCTGCGTCGAGCTCGATCGGATCGGCGAAGCCTGCACCGGTCGCAGTCTTGCGACGCTTAGCAGACTGATCAGCTGTGCGAGCCCCCTGCCCACGGTGGCTCGGAATAGCGGATCGTGGGATGACCAATTGGCCAGACACACCGCGAGGGGTGTACGAGCTGTCTTGTGGTATCGGACTCGTCGGGACCACCTCTTTGGTGGCCTTTTTCAGTGCAGATGGAATGGCATAGTCCGGATTCCGCGTCTGAACGAAGAGATACCGAGTCTGGATCCAGTCCAATTGGGCAACAACAAGATGAGGGTTCGAGCTCACAAACTCCTTAGGAGCATTGACGATTTCATTCAAGGCCAAGGCCTGGGAGACACGCAGGTCGCTCATGGGCCATCCGCTGCCGGACATCCCTCCATAGACGTTAGAATAGCCTAAGCTCGTGTTGACGTCGAGAGAGTGGTAAACACCGTGTCCGTATGCTCGGCCATGAGCGGTATCTTTGAAGTGTAGACCTAGATTACGAAGTCAGAATTATCAATCCAAGATGTAGACCCATAATGGAGAATTTTAGGCCGAATGCAGAGCACGTTGCAACATTCGCATATGCTGGACTTCTGAAATCTCCGGGCCCCTCGGTACCTGTCTACGATGTACACATACCTTCGCGGATGATGCTATGCCAGTTGTGGAGGGGGCTGCCATGCCAAGCGAACAATGTGTCATGCTCGAGGGCCAGTCGATGAGATGTGTCCCGAACAGCCTGCACGAAGCGGCGCTCTTTGTCCGGAGCACCCATCGCAAAGCGGAACTGTGTCCAGCCGGACATACCACAGAGACGCTCTTGACTCCCAACACCCGATGCATTAGGATCCTCCACTTGCATAATGCAAGCTCTATTGGAGGCTATGATCCAACGCAGCACGCCAAGAGCTGCAGGAGACAACCGATCCACCCAAGAACTCAGCGTTGACTGTTTCTTGCGCTGGAGATATTTCCTCATGTCATCGACACTAGGCAATAGATCGAGCAAGGCATATATACCCTCGCGCTTGTGGGTCACTGAAAGTGAGTCAAAGTTTTGATCGTACATGTAGAAAGACGCCTGCCTGAAAACGTTCTCTGCCTGCTCGACCTGAGGTGCTGGTGCGGGAGTTGTGGGCTTCTTCGTCGGGAAGCCATTCTCCTGGCCTGTGAATTGTGAAGTGGTCGGCACAATGGGCTCAGCAACTTTGATGGTTGGGTAGAAATATGTCTCGGTTACACGGCAGTGCAGTGCTTTGGCCTTATCGTTGTTTAGACGGATGACAAGCCAGTCGCCTGCCCTGAAGGGACATTTCACTTCCGGTGCGTCAAACATGATTTCTTTCGTTGCAGCGTTGAATTTTAAAGTTTCTTGTGCATAATGTCAGCAACTACACGGAAGACTCTGATGCGGCTGCGAAGAGCGCGCACTGATCAGGTGGAACTGAGTGATGTCTGTATAGGAACATGCGCGAATGTTGTTCAATAGCTTACCTGGCTTCACATCTGCACCACCTGTTGCAGCTGCCTGCGATGCCAGATGAGTCTGATTCTGTGGATACGTGTTGTACGTGTACTGCTGGGCGCTTGTGTAGTCGCCCTCATAGGCGGATGATGGAGGGACCATGAGGCTCAACCCGGTGGGAAAGTCGTTTAGCTTGTTGGATAGCGCGCTTGTATAGCAGAAGCTAATAAGCAGATCAACGACCTTAGGTTGTGATAGAATCTCGTGTTCGATACTAGGCCCGAAACCAAGTGACATGTACTGATATAGGCAGAGCGGCTGCTCACATACGTATGGCTTGATAGCCTGCAAGTCATCTGGCATTTTGCGGAAGCAGATGAGACAGAACTCTGTACAGCGCACAAAGTGGCGCAGAACGAATTGCATACACACTAATGGAAGTGAGTGCTCTCCACCAGTCCATGAATCAGCGATATGATCCGCTGTAACGATTGCGGGATAAGCCGTGCTGACCGCTTCGGCAGTCATGTACTTGTCTTCTAAGCCCAAATCGGAAGACTTGTGAGAGCCGAGGGAGTCGTGATAGAACTCCTCAGCGCCGTTCCATGACATGCCGTTATATCGAAACTTGAGCAGCTGGGGGAACCTATTTTCCAAGAGGTCATGGAGCGGACGGGAGATGAAGGAGTTCCGGAAACCCTTGTGCATTGCCGCGCCTTGGGATTGAGATGCGCCATTTTGATCTCCCTCTAGCTCTTTCTCGCGTTTCATTTCTTCCTCTTTACTGAGCTTGGTGAAAGCCTGGACAGCCTCCTGCAAGGTTGGCTTGTACGTGTTGCTGATCCCGATTTTGACACCGAAATGACGACGAGCAGCAGCCACATCATAGCCCTCCATGTCGGACATATTCTTGTAGCCATTGGGATAAGCAATGACGACGACGAGGTATTCTTGCGGCTGCACCTGCCAAGCTTGCATGGCCTCTTCGGATATGCCTAGCTTTGCTATACGGCAGGAGATGGACACATAACACGCACCACCCTCTAGTAGCGCACCCTGGTGGCCTACTTTGAAACCGGCTACCCTGGCGCTCAGAAGATCAGATCGAATGCGGGATCGAAACCTGGAGGATGATTCCATATGGTCCTGTGTGGACGCAAGATGGGCCTGCATGGAGAAAGGCTTCTGAATCTCATCGTCATCGGGAAAGAAGTCGTCCACGTCGTCGTCATCGGAATCCTCTTCTGCCGTACCAACGTCTTGCGAGTTTAACATTTGGTGGTCACCGTCATCGTCTGTAGATTCGAGCTTCCGCGATGTAAGCTCCAGTAGTTGCTCAACGGATTTGCCAAACGCCGACTCTGCGATGCCGGAGAGAGCGTTCGCAACTGGCCCAGGAGCGTCGTCAGGGGCGATCAACATGTACATGTGACTTGAAGGATATTCGGAGACGTCGGGAATAAGTGCTGAGAATTCGTACTGTTTGCCGTCGGCCAAGCAAAGGAAGGTAAACTCTCCGTCATCGCCTCCAGTCTGAACATTGGAAATGCCTACATTTAGTGAGTGACTTTTACTCGAAGCGATGGGGCCCAGCTGGGCATAGATAGCTCAGAAGTAGAGATACAATCAAGTTTGTGCAGACATGGCGGACATTGCATGACCCACGGTGGTCTGAGTCGAGGGAGAGACTTACCGGCGATCGACACGCCTGTCTGGGCCTTCTTCAGGTCGGCGATGTACTGCCGACGAGGCATGCTGGGCGCGCAATCGAGAAGGTCTGATTTGGTGGTGTTGTCGAGCGCGCGGGCGCCAAAGCAGGCGTGAGCAGACGAGTGTCGAGGTGAGTGCAGACAGAGCCAGGGTTAGATTCGGCACAGGGCCAGTCCTAGTGAAGCTGTCCGTGGCTTACTGCGTCAGTCAAGAACGGAAAGAGCAGGCACGCCCTTCAACAGAAACGCAGGGACCAACACATGGACGAGAGGATGGTTGAGAAGGGGACGGAAGGGAGAAAACAGAGCCTGGGAGACAAGCGCAGCTGGAGCTACCCGGCGGCGGCAAACACAAACGAGGGCCTAGCGTCGCTGTGCTCGCTGCGGGTGCCTGCAATAGAGGCCACGGTGAATGCTCACAGGCGTGGTCGTAGAGAGCTCTTCTCCCAGGCAGAAGCGGGCCCAAGCTCCATGTACTGAGCCACCACCCCGCACCGTGGCTCTGCCTCCGCCGTCCATGGTGCCTGAGGCGTGAGAGCCAGCGCCAGTGCCGCTGTGTGCGTTGGACTCCCAGCCAGGACCGGGTACGACAGCGCTGTATGTGCGAGACGACTGAGCAGCGTCGAGGCGTCCGAGCAGCAGCGGGGTCCACCCAGATAGTAGGCGTAGTCGCCGTCGCTACCGCCAGCATTGCAGCGGAAGCGAGCCCCTTCTCGTCCATAGTCGGCCCACTAGCACCACCGAGCGCCCGCTACGAGCCCGCACGCCTCGCCCATCCGCATCTGCACAGCAAACATGGCTGTGCCAGACAGCGCCCCGGCGCCCACATCCACACACGTCGCGGACCCTGCCCTTGTCCCTTTCCTCCAGCGCCAGTTCGACCCCGCCGACTATCTCAATGCGACACTCCCCTCCCTTTCGCTGTCCTCCGTCTCCTCGCGCCCGCTCAAGCAGGCGCACGCCGTCTCGCTGGCCGAGCTCTCTTCGCACACCCAAGACCTCCTTTCACAGCTGAATGCCCACACGACGCGTTTGTCCACTATCCTCACCCAGCTTACCGATGACATCCTCCGAAGCGGCGCGCGTCTTGCCTACGAAGTCGAAGTCCTCCGCGGGGAGACCATTGGCCTCACTGAGACACTCACAATTGGGTTGAAGGAGGACGTTAGCAAATTCGTGCCAGGGGGTTCACGTCTCGGTGATAAACAAGAAGAAGATACCGCAGCTACCAGCCCAACACTACAAGGCGACCAGGAGCCAGGAGCACCTACAATAGACCTACCCGACTCAGAACCGTCAACGCCAGGCTACATCACTCAGCTCCGCGTTCTGACTCTCGTCCGGAACCGCCTCGAAACCGTCATCAAAGTCTTTGGCGAAGCCATGCACTGGACGCTCCCCCCTTCCGAAGTCTCACTGACCTCCTCCCTTATCTCTGTCTCCGCCCCTGACCCCGGCACCGATGCGTCCACTCGCGAACAAAAAGGCAAAGAGTTCGCTGCTGCCTTGCGCGCCGAGATATCCGATCTGGTAATGGGCAATCCCGAGAGTGGACCCGAAGCGGCCCAGACGAGGATACAAGCGCTCAAGGATCTGGCTGTGGTGTGGAAGGGAACGGCCGAGGAGAAAGCGAGAGCAAAATTCGTCGAAGGTCTAGTGAGGATCGTAGAGGATAGGCAAAAGGAACTTGACCGCGAGAAGGAAAAGAGGCAGCAGGGCTCAAGAAGCGGGAGCACAACAAAGCCTCAGGTGCAACCACCAGCAAGTCATCGAGGTGGTGGTGGCTTTCTGGACAACCTGCAAAGGATAACGGAGAACTATATATGATAAATGACCTCATACCATCTGCAAAAGTCGTCTCTCATCACGCAGTGTCGATGACTTCATGTTCCACGTTCACAATCCCCAGGTTCATCAATGTCAATGTCACGTGATATCGCGTCACGGTCGCGTTGGGTGCCATGGTCTCGGAACATTCGGACTTGGGCTTGCCCTGTGTATCTAGCTTTGTATTCGTGACGAACTACCTGTTTCATGCTGGTGTCAGTCTAAAGATATATATGGAAGGCTCAATCACACATGTACCATCACTATCGTGGGTAACACGGTGGTAAAGCACACTTAAAAAACCCTTTATAGTACAGGTCTATCTCGTTTGTACAACGAACAGTGGTATCATCAGATATAATACAGAGAAAGTAAGCCTTCGCAAGAGGCACTTCAAACCAAGCCCAGTAGTCCCCAGGTCTAACGCGAACAATGAAAGAAAAATTATGGATCCGAAAGGCCTAGCCTCACCTCAACGTGACCCCCAACCTGGCTATTCTTGCTCCTGGGGAGGCCATTCCAGGCCTACGACCTTTAGAGCTCAAGCCGCGATTGGGTGACGGGGTATGGCGCCAGCTGAACAAAGGAGCCACGGACCAAACAAAAGACCAAGAGAAAAACAACCCAAAACGCCAAAACCACCACAGTCCATCCCAATAGTCGTGAAGTCAATCGTCAGTGCCGTCGAAAGTCCAAAAGCTGCACATATCCTGCTAATAAGCATCTAGCGCAGCCAATGCTCTGCGACCCTCGGCCTCAAATGCAGCAATCTGGCGCTCACACTCGAGCCTCAGCTTCTCTTCTCCACGCTTGGCATTGTGCAAGACAAACTCTTCGATCGTCATGCGTTTTTCGGGGCTTGTGAGACTGGCTAAAACAGCCTTCGTAATGTTTTCGGTCGTATCAGCCATATCGATGTCCATGTCCTCTTTTTCAAGACCGGCGTCGGTGACGATATTGGAAATAACGATAGGATCCCATTTGAATACTGGAGAGGAGACAGCTTTTGGAGTGTGAGGCTCTTCAGGCGTCTGCGGTTCTGCACGCATGGGACTTCTCACAGCTAGGGGGCTACGGACGGAAACCGGGCCGGGGCTCTTGAGCGATTGCACAGGCCGAGTCGCTCTTGGGGTTGCATTGAACCGCGAAGCTGGGCTCTTCATCTTCTCCTGTCGATACTCCTTAGGTGTGTGCACAGGTGTTGATTCAAACTGTGGCAACGAGATGTCGCTGAGCCTGGTGCGCTTCGCCGACGGCATCTGCTCCTCCATGTCGATTTCCATCTCCACCGCCTCGCTTTGACGCTTCGTACCACGGGTAGTGCGCGTTGTCGATGTTGTTGATATGGCGGAAACGCGCTCTGGTGCTTTCCTAGTATGGCGTGCCTTCGTTGGCGCTTTGGACATGGTGGATGCAACTGAGCCTGCGAATGACTCTGCGAAAGGCTCTCCTGCTGCCCCCACTTGCGCTGCGGCAGCTTTCGGTTTCCGTCCCTTCTTTGCGGGCGCTTTAGTGGGTGCCGATGCGTCTGGACTTGCAATCGAATCGGCAGATGGCTCGGCAAACGGCTGTACAGGCGCTTCGTCGAGGATAGAAGAGCTTTGGGGCTTACGGCCTCTCTTCGCAGGCGGCGCTTTGGGAGGAATGGAGATCATCGAGAGCCCAGCACCAGCAGCCAATGATTCAGTAACTGAGGACATGATCGTCTCATCTGTAGTAGAAGCGATCTTTGCTTTGCGACCCCTTCTAGGAGGCGCCGGCGGTGCAATAGACATCATCGACGCATTGGCAAGGTCCGGAAATGACGCGATGATCGAACTCACCCTGGTCTCGTCTGGTGCGGGCGGTAGTGGTTTGTTGACATCATCTTTGGAAATGGCGTTTTTCGTGCGAGTAGTCTTCTTCGTCCGTGTGCTGGCTGTCGATGACCGGGTAGATGACCGTTTGCTGCGAGCAGCTTTCGATTTCTTAGTTTGTGCAGGGTGGTAATATTCTTTGAGCGTGAAGAACAAGCAGTCGTCGTTCCGCTTGCGGTGCTCTTCAGTTGGGTCATCACCAATGTCCCATGCGTCCAGGGACAGGCTGCAGTAAGGGCATGTAGCGCCATCGGGCTGGTCATGGCTCGGATCAAAGTACCATCCACCCTCAACCATCTGCACGGGGTTAGCGGACGACCGCACGAAGGCCAGCTGTCTAAACGCACCTGCTCAATGCTCGGATAGCCTGCTGCGGTGTCTAGGGGCCAGAGGTCCTGAAAAGTCTCCCTACGCGCCTCTATCATGCGCTCGCTGAGCGGATCCTCCTCGTTGCGGCCGGGATCTCCATCCCTGAGGCGTATGCACAGGTTCAGAGCAAATCCGCATTCTGGAGAATGGGTGAGATGCTCGTAGGCAGGAACATCATTTGGCTCCCAGCCGTCGAGCTGCGTCTGGCAGTGGAAACACTGCACATTATCCGGGCTCGCCGAGGTTGGCTTGAAAGTAAAGCCGGCATATGCAAGTTCCTCGGGGCGCGGAAATTCCAGCGGCCATCCACCTTTGGGAGCGGCTTTGGGCGCTGCTTTCTTTCCGCGAGCAGATGGGCGACGCGCTTTGGTCTTGGGCGCGGCGAAGGTGTCGAGGCGCGCTTGGAGGGACGCGAACTCCCCGCGCGACGAATCCATTACGGTGCTGCAAAGCACGATATCGGTTCCTAGATGTGTATTATCTTGGATAAAGCTCCTGGTGTGTGTTTCTAGCTGTATGTGCGGGCGCGCGGCCAGGATGCGATGGCAGGAGCGGTGATGGGAGCGGTGGGGGGCTGGACGTCGCGATCGGCGCGCATCAACAAACACAAGCAGGCACGCCCGCCCGCCTTGGCAACTGGCAACGCGGCGCCAACAGCTGTGCGCAAGCGGTTGTGCTTAGTCATGCGCATCGCAACTTCGCCCGCTGATGGGAAAAAATGCCTCTGCATCATGTATCGACCACATCCTCTCGCCCGGATAGCATGGTGTCGCCGGCCTCTGCTCCACGCCAATCGTCGCTATGTCGCTTCACAAACCCCGCAGGCTACCGCTGAAGCCTACAGCCAGTCTCTTCCCCCAGACTGGGAAGATGAAGCGCCTGCGCTTTCCGACTTCTCGGAGCTCCCTCACAAGGACTTCGGCAAGAACCAGCTCATAGAAACGAACGAGGAGTTCAAGCGAAGCCTGCGTGGCATCCTGAAGCAGTTTCCTCCCATCACGTACGCCTTCGCATACGGCTCCGGCGTTTTCCCACAGTCCGACGCGACCGCATCGCGCATCACGCACTCGCCCCATCCGAACCCCCCAGAGGCAATACTGAAATGGCAGAAAGGAGGCGGCAAGATGATCGACTTTGTGTTCACGACGCGCTTCTCCCAGCACTTCCATTCGCTAAACTTGCGCGAGCACCGAGATCACTACTCCTTCCTCGGGAGACTGGGCTCCGGCGTAGTGAGCCACGTGCAAGACAGATACGGCGCAGGAGTCTACTTCAACCCCTACATCACCATCAACGGCACCATGATCAAATACGCCGTCGTCAACTTCGAAACGCTCCACCGCGATCTCACCAACTGGGATACACTCTACCTTGCTGGCCGTCTCCACAAGCCCGTCAAGATTCTGTTCGAGGAACCAAACATCCGCGTCGCAAATCAACGCAATCTCCTGTCCGCCGTCCGATGCTCACTGCTTCTTCTTCCCCAGTCCTTCACAGAAAAAGAGCTCTATTCCACAATCACTGGCCTCAGCTACCAGGGTGACCCACGCATGACGTATGGTTCCGAGAATCCTAAGAAGATCGACAACATCGTGACCCACCAGATCCGCAACTTCCGCCTCCTCTATCATGACCTGATCATGTCGCTGCCCAATATCTCATACACAGATGAAAAGGCAATCAGCAAGCCGGACTGGATGGACGACACCGCACTAGATCTCAAGCTCAATCAGGACATGGATGTAGAGCGACGGGCTAACATGGTCAGGCGACTGCCAAAGTCCTTTCGCGAGAAAATCTACTTCCTTTATCAGCGCAAATTCGCCATTCCAGGCCGCGAGTTCCAGGATATGCTAGAGGCCAGCAAGGATGAAGATGCTAAGGGAGGTCTGAAAAAGCAGGTAGGTGGAGCATTCGATCGGCGTATAGCTGCAGAGAAGGACCTCCCAGCCATGGTAACGAAGGCCATTAACCAGACGGTGTACTGGCCATCGACCGTCCAAAGTGCCAAGGGCATTCTATCTGCGGGACCAATCCGCGCTTGGCAGTATTTGCAGGAGAAGAGGGAGAAGGGAAAGATGAAGTCATGATGTCGAACCGCGTGTCGCTCTGGGCATATTTTCTTTTGTATAAATCATTGTCACAATAGCGAAAAGTGACATTTCCTGCTCAGAAGGGAGTGTGGGTCGTGTATAGCCGCCGCCCAAAAGGCTTTTCACGGGTCAGGCTTCTATTATTGTCCTAGAGAGGACTCAGGAGTAGCCTATAATAGCGCCCAGTATGAATGAGACTTCAATCCCGTTTAAGGTTATCCGCCGTTAATGTCTTTGTGCGTTGAGGTCGCTGTGGCTCGTACTTTAGTCTGATCATAGTAGTGAGTGCTTGCTCGCAAGGCTTGCGCTGCCTGGTCACAGAACCACGACAGGTCTGTACATTGCATACACCAATCAAGGCAACTGTGGAATTTCATATGGATGACATTGATGCTCATGGAACCACTGAAACTCATTCCGAGTAGCACATGGGTGCGTATGGAGTTGGGTCGTGCTTGCTATGTGCAAAGACTAACGCCGTCCGCTATGCATAAGAAAGCAAGAATATACAAGAAGCCCCAACAAAATCCCCATCCCCACAGGAGATGCCTCACTAGCAAAGGTCGAGGAATTCGATCTCACTTTCTCGCCACCTTTTTCTTTCATCGCCTTTTAAGGACTTCACGTAACCGGCGGCAGCTTTCGCTGGGGTCTCTACGTCTACAAAGCTCCACGCGCCTGCTAAACTTTGCCTCAATATCACTTCACGCTTTTTCTTCACTTGAGTCTTCCACGCTGCTGAAGGGGATGTCATTTTTGCCGGAGGGTCCGGCCTCTTAGATGTGTGCGCACGGGGTGATCGTCGAACGGCTGAATCCATTTCGTTCTGTACCTGTGGTAAGGCAGATTTACCGCCAGACGGGAGCGATGAAATCTCCGTCATATCGAGAGATTCGAATTCCGTTGACACTGATCGTGACCTTTGGAGCCGAGGAGAAGTTCTTCGTAGTGACTTTGCTGTGATTCTCGGTTTAGCGTCGGGCGAAGTGTCCGCCATGGTGGATGACGACGCATTTGAAGTGTTTGATGACAGGGATGTCAATGGTGGGCGACGTGAAACTCTTTTTGAGTCCTTAGGCACTGTTGCTGCTACTGAAGACAGTGCCAACGGTGAGGATAGCGTGAGATCAAGAGTCTCCATGTCCCCTTCTGCTATCTTGAAGCGCAACGGACAAGGTTCAGGCGCTGAATCGGGTGGAAGAGCCTTGTTCCTGAACTTAGACTTGCTGGGTGAGTTGCCCGGTGAACCCCAACCATCCAGTGTTGTTTGCCTTGTTTTCGCAGGAGAGGCTGTCACCGTTCTTGAAAGTGTGGATTGAGAGATTGCGGATTCTTTCACTTGTTGCGTCTTGAGTTTCTTTGCGAGAGTCTGCGAAGGCAATGCGATTGGATGTGCATCCACCAAATCCAAAGTCTCTATTGCACCTGGGTATGGCCAATTCACTCTTTCAAGACTGATAACAGGACTGGAGGGAAGGGTATGTGCGCGCTGCATTGGCTTTCGTCTCCTTTTGGTGACACTAGATGGTAACTCCACGAGCGGTGAGAGTGATCTCTCCCGGGTAGATCGTGGCTGGCTGGATCCTCTCACTCTCACAGGTGAAGGTGAGAGAAGGCTGATGACAATATCAGTACTTGTTGCAGGCTGACATACGGCAGTGGCTTGAGATTTTGAAGATACTCGCGTAGTCTTGACGCCAGGCTTTGTCACCTTTGCAAAGTTCTGAATGGAAATTTGGTGTGCACTGCCGGCGGCCCTCGTTCGTCTGCCCCCTATCGATTTGGTCGCTGTCGTGCTGGCATCGTTTGTTGAAGCTGTTCGTTTCGATCGCAGCGGTCTCTGCCGTTCTGCCTCCCAATCTTGAACCTTGAGTGGTACGCCGACTTTCACATACGTCTCGAAAACCCATACCCTTGCAGGTTTGCTGGGGTCGAACTTTGTTGGCCCTCGTTTTGAGGGACCTCCTGCTTCATCGTCGCCTTCGATCGGTATTTCCTCATCCAGGTCAGCTTCGGACGCTAGTGGGATATCCACCTCATCGTCTGGTTCTTCGATGCTCAGATCAATCTTGACGAGCTCAATTGGTGTGAAGCTCACACGCAGCTCAGTGCTGCCGTCTGTTACAACATGCTGCCGCTTCCCGTGGATACCCTTGACAAGAAGCGCTTCGTCTTCCTGGATAGCTTGAAGATTTTTGCAGGGAGATCTTTCGTTCTGCTCTCCTCTCATTCGAAGATGGCGTACTAGTAGTGATGGAGCCAGGCTACGGATGAAGTGTTTTGCACCTTCGAGCTTTGCCCAGTCAAACGCATCGCATGTGAAGCTGCGCAATCCTTGCAAGTCAAGATCCTGATCCCATTTGATGGCACTTCTGAGCCTGTCCAGACCGGCCTGGTTGGAGACGGCGGGGTAGGTATAATAGCCAAGAATATCGGTTCGAGGGAATGTATCGGGAATGACCAGGCTGGGGCGCTTTTGGGCAAAGAATTTGCTCTCATTTGTCTTGATTTCGTGCTGCAGCCGCTCTCGCCAGTCTCGCAAACCCTGGGCGTCATTCCTTGCCAACCTGCACAAATCTCTCCCGAACCCGGCTCTTGCTGCCTCGCAGGCCTTTTTAGGGCCACAGCCAGGAATACCTTCCGGGACGTAGTCGCCGCCGCTCATGAGAGCGACCAATATCATGCCTTCGCGATCCAGACCGGAAGGCCCATTTTTTGTCTCAACTGCATCGTATACGTTAACATGGGTAGGTGTCTTGCTTGACTTCTGCTCGGGTGACCAATTCCTAATGGTCACACCGCTGCCAAACATGAGCGTGTCGACATCCTCGCTGAGCACGGCGTCCACGATGCCTTCTCTCTGTAGCAGTGCGCATTCAGCCTCTGCTTCGCCTGGCGCAAGGTGCAAAGGAAAACCAAACTGCTTGAGGAGCTGCTTCGCTAGGAATTCGGGTATGGATGCAACGCTAACACCAGGCCCCCCTGTTTTCTTGTTGCGCTTGAACGGGGGCTTGTTGGGCCCATCAAAAACGAAGATGGGGTGTATGTTCAGCGCTATGAGGCGTAGGAGGCGATAGTAGAATGTACGCAGCGCGGGGTTCGTGCCGCCTGTTGGCCGCGAGGTCAGCGGGCACGCGCGACTCGTGAGTGCGGCGATACTCACCTTTACTGGCCTGAATCTGGAAGAGCCATATCGACACGTCGACTGCGATGCGCAAAGGCCTCCCGGTTTGCTCGAATGTGTCGGCGGCGAACTTGGAGAGCGCTACGCGGCGGCCGCGTCCGATCTCTTGGTATATGCTATAGCAGTCAGCACACAATGTCGCAGCGATCGCAGGCATACACACCCTTTGATACCCATTGCACTGCCATTGCAGACAGCCGTGAGCGCGCTGGTGTTGGTAGATGGCACTGGATGGGCGCCTGTTCTCGGTTGCCGCGCGATAAGCTTGATTGTTGCCGTAGTAACGGGCCCAACATAGCGCCCGCAACATGACGGGATGCGAGGTGCTTTGTAGGCTACCCTAGCTTGCACTCCACTTCGACAGCATTCCCCATACACGGCGCAGTCCCTGCGCACGAACAAATGGCGCCGCGATACGTCCTCTCGAGCGACTGCGAAAACTTCGCCGAGTCGTCGCCCGACCCTCTCGCCGCCTCATTCGACGAAGTCCAGTCGCGCGCACCCCGCAAACAACAGCCTCTCACCGCGAGCTCGCCCAGCAAGCAGAACCGCATCCACGTCGCGTCGCCTTCCAAGCAGATGCTGCTGAGCACCCCGCGCACCGCGGGCCGCAGTCCATGGCGCATCAAGGTCACGGTCCAGGCCGAGCCTGGCAGCGACTGCGAGACCTTGGAGTCGTCGCCCATCGTGAATCACGTCACCCACACCAAGACAACCACCATTCCCCTCAAGGAGCCGGATGCATCGTCGCCCGTAAAGCGTCGCGGACGGCCGAGAAAACACGACGCCACGCCAAAAAGAAGCGCCACGCCCGTGCGAAAGCGAATGGCAACCAAACCGCGCCACCCGAGTCTGGGAGACACCAGCGCCGCTGACGTGGACACAGACGGAACTCCTAAAAAGAAGAGGGGGCGCCCGCGGAAGGCGCAGCCGCCCGCCGAGGACGACATCTGGGGCCAGGCTCGCCGGTCGAGCGTGGGCGCCCATGAAAGCGGAGCCCTTGCCGAAACAGATCCAACGCCCAAAAAGCGAAGAGGGCGCCCACGGAAGAGCATTCAGCCACCAGTTCAGGAAGAGCAAGTCTTACCCAATGAGCAGCATACGCCGCAGAGCTCTCCCATACCGGATGGCCCGGAGTCAGAGCTGCACAACGAGACCGCACCAGATCCTAATATCAAGAACGACGGTCACCCTGTGCCGGATCTTCCAAACCCACAGGAACAGAAAATTTCCTTGAAGTCCACGCCAAGTCAGACAGATCTGTCTCGGAAACTCCAGGCGCGCATGAACACACCCGTAGCCAAAGCCCAAGATTGGATCGAAATTTCTTCGGGCGAAGATTCCGAGGCAGAAAGTGACGTTGACAGCGAGGTTCCAATCTCCGAAGGGCATCTCCACGAGCAAGCTGAAGAAGCCTCACACCATCTGAGCAAGTTCGAGGCTCTGCCCATCCGTGCAACCCAAACACCGGAAACTGAAGACGATCAGCTTGAGGATGATACCCATTTTGCGTTCGATGAAGGGGCTACGAGAATGCCCGACGATACTACCATCATAGATAGCGAGAACTTCAGCATGATCTCTGTCGATTCGTTGCCTAGCTGCGCTTCTGTGGCGAGGCCTGCACATGGCGTGGCACGGGATAGTTCCTCTCATAAGCCGCCCCGGAATCATATTTATCTTGATGTGCCGTCAGAAACCTTGCATGGGGGAGCCGATCAAACGACGGATACTCGTATGATACATACTTTGCCTGGGCAACCAGCAACAGCACCGCCTCGGTACAAGACGCCTTCGGTAGAACCAGTCGATCGCTCCAACCCCCCGCCAGTGGCCACTGCACGGACGTCTCGTACAGAAGCTCAAACACCCAGAATCGGAAGGGTGGTCAAGGCAGGAGTTGCTCTTCAAGGCCTGCTGGATCCGAGCCGTGTCACGCCAGATGCTGGACCTTCGAAGACCGTGAACGAACATCGCGACCACCTCGATGATCTTTTCCGAGGCTTCAGTGAGCGAACCAGGAGGGAATTGCATGCTGGACTGCGGCTAGGAGAGCAGCTAGCGAAACGCAACGGACTGAATCAACCTTCCTCATCTGCGCTTTCGAGTCCCAGCAAGAACATAACGTCGGATCCGCCCGTTGTATCACAATCCTCTCGCTTGCTGACGCCCGAGGATCAACACGGCGACACTGCCCTTGAAATGCAATCGACTGAGGTGCAATACCTGGTCCTGCCGGGTGACAACCAAGGGCCAGGTCTACTCAGCCCAGTCAGCAGTCCTGATGAGGATGGCGACGACATGAGCTGCAGAATCGACACACCTCCCGTGCGCCTGTTAGCCCACACAGGTACCCAGCTTCCCTCTGTTCACCAACCCTCGGAAGCTACTCGCAGAAACGTGTCAGACATGTGGGAAGAAGAAGCCAGCCGATCACCAGCTGTGTGTAAAACAGAGACCGGACGCAGCGACAGCGCCTGTGAACACCAAGATCTGTCCACACAAGACGGAGCCGTGAAACAAGCTCGCGATAAAATCCCAATAAGGCGTCAAAGAAAGGCTTTGGATGACTTCCTCTGCAGCGACCATATAGAAGCCGAAGACGATCGGAGAGTCACGCCATCATCTACTGAGTGTGATGATATGCCTGCGCGAGCCGTAGACAAGGGCCAAGCCACGGTCGTGCAGGCTTCAGCATCTACTCAGCTCCAAGATGATCGCGATGAAGAGCCCGAGGAGACCGATGATACCGGAATGTTCTTCCAAGCAAACTTGCCTAACCTCTTCAACAAGAAGCGCTGCAGGGAGTTCCGACGGAGACGAGCTCCACAGCAAAACATATCATTGAATCTGGATGAGAGCTTACTTCCAGAATCATCTCCTCCCCCGGTTGCTAAAACACCCTCAACGGACAGACCGAATCCTTTCATGGATACGCCACCACAGCTCGCCGCTATACGTTCTTCACCTGCCAAGAGCAGTCCTCTGAGGCAGGAGTTACAAAGCTCTGACATATCGTCGGATCCCACACAGCAGACCTTTGAGGAATCCACTCTTCCACTAGCTCCTAGCTCTCCATTCCATACCTACGTTGAAGGCGATACCGGGTTTTCCATGGCTTCAGATCAACGGCAGTTGATGCATGAGATGGCGGAAACCGACTCAAGTCTGCGTCGCATTCGTGTCGAGGCAGACAAATATCTGGATGCATATGTGCCACAAGAACGCAGTCTGCACGACCTCACCGAGATCACGGAGACGAGCAGAACCTGGAACAAAGACAGCAATATCCTTAAGTCCAGTCCACCTAAGCATACGCGATGTGCGCCAGAACCAGTTTCCGGCAAGACCCCAAACAAAACGAAGACCCCGGCCGCGTTACGTATCGAGAACAATGAATTCTCACAACAACGGGACAATGTGTATGACATCCAGACATCACCTCGCTCACCCGCAATGAGGACAAGATCGCCTGCTTCCATGCATCCTACTCTTTCAAATCTCGACTCTCTGCCAGCTGTTGAGCCGTGGACAAAAACACATTACAAGGCACTGGACAAGCTTTACCAGCTGTATAAGCAACAGCCGTCCATTTTTTCCACCACTGAAGCTCCCAACGCTGCTCTCAATGCCACCCTCTTCACCAACTTTATGAACACTACAACAAGCAACTTCATTGGAGCACGTTACCGAGCCTGGGGTTACAACGTGATCTTTACGGATGCGCTTGTGGTATTATGCGCTGCGTTTATGCAGCTTCTCACCCTGAATAGTATCGAGGAGTATGAGGCGAGGGTTAGGAAGCAGATACAGGTTGGTGATTGTCAGCCGGGTCATGACGGAAATACGATAAGTGCAGAGGCAGTGGTGGAAAGGCTTGCGACGGTGATTCTAGGAGAGGCAGTAAGGAGTGATGAGAAGAAGGGTAAAGTGGTGGATAGGAGTGGGCGGTTAAGAGTTGAGTGGCCGTAGTAAAGTTTCTTTACTGTGCGAACAGGCGGTAACTTGCTTGATGTAACGAGTTACACGTTGCTATCACATACGAATCGACCCGGGGCCGGCACCGACGGAAACTCGTGACCCCGAGATCAATGCTTCGGAAAATCGAGACTCGGGAAAGGGCACCAAGTCATCCGATTCGGAACCGAAAGGGGTCCGGCGTTAATTTCGGTGATTCTTGCGCAACTATCGGATCACTATCGGACCCCCAATTGGCCCACGACCATCCGGCACGACAAATGTCAAGCGGCTGGTTGGACTACAAGACTCAGACGATTTGGAATAGTTCCCTGGGCGACCAAGGAACACTTACGGAGGGGTGCCGGTAGACAATACCCTGGCCAACTGTATCGACAAAAAGTATATAGACCAAGCTAGGTACTGTGTAGCTCAGTAGTTTTCTACTATCCTTTTCGTACCAGGCCTATAGGTAACAATTTATTCGAGTACCCATACGAGCCATTACGCACTCCCATATGCCTCTGAGTGCTCCCGGATCCCAAACGAATACTTTACTTAACCTGAGCCGATACACTATATAAGAGCTATAACTACTATAGGAAGGACTCTTTATTAGGAATTAGTTTATAGAATATAGTAGTTTCCTAGTAATTCGATAATATACAATTATGTAAGGTACTAGACTAAAAACCGAAGGCTTCCTTTAACGCTGTGTGTATTCGTAAAGTGGAGTCATTAGCACCCATAGGTACGTTTGAGATTTTCCCTACGCTACTCTTAGTAGCAATCTTACGAAACTAAGCTAAGCGTTAAATAAGGTCTTGCTTAACTATAGCTTTACTAATAGTAGTCAGACGAAAATTTCGCTACAAGTTAAAGGAGAAGACGGTTTATAAGTAACTCCATTTAATGAAAGTAAATTTAATCAATGCGGCCGCATGAGTTGGATCAGGACCAAACTATTCCCACCGGGTACCAAAACAAGCCCTATAGTAGTATGGCGATATGTTCTATGCTTCAGATAGTGGTCCCCTTTAATCCTAACTACACGACTAATTTTAGAAAGAGTTAGCACGTTTAAGTATTTGAATATTTCATTCCCAGCTTTTTAGAACTACACCATGCTATTTAATTGAAAATGCGCACGTCTACTATTCTTGCTCTTCTAGTGGCAATTATCTCTACTTCTATAATACCCACTGTGTCTATAGATCCAACTTAATTCTAGACTATAGCTAACAGCTAGTCAAGACCCTAGCTGTGCTAGCACTAATAATGTCTTAATCCTATGCTTTTGTCCACCCGACCGCGAGGGATTTATTATGAAGGTAAACTCAGCTGTCGCTTTAGGTAATCTCTTGGGGATTCTAGTCACATTTAACATTGACCCTCTCGCCCAATCAGAAAAATATCAGTTCAACCTTGCTATAAGGTGTCTGATCGTCTTGCAGAGCTTTAATAGCACGCGTGGCGTAGGCTGCCCTACAGCCTCCGCCCCAACTATCCTCAATCAACAGAGGCATTTTGCCAATCTACTGGAGCGAGATCTACCCCATGGTAGCTAACGTTAATTAGCTTGCTGTATTGCCAGGCTCACTCATGGATGGGGCGTTATGGATCCGTCTCTTCATTCAGCCGCCCGCATCTGGTAGCACTTACCGTAGGATTATTTTCTCTATAACTTTAAGAGGGTTAGTAGGTGCAAGGGATATGCATAAACGAAGGGGTCTACGTCTATATCAGTGCGGTTAAATGTGCCTTGCTTTTTTAGCTGCTGTAGCAGGGTAGAGGATAAAAGACGTACCTGTCGCCTGGTTTCGTTCGCTCCCACTTGTCTCCTGCTTCCCTGCCTTCCTATCTAGTAATTTCACAAGGGTTAGATGATTCCCTTAACATTATTAAGGATAAGACTCTCTATAAAGTATATTAGGCGCTTAGAGAGGGAACAGGTAGTAAAGCGATGCAATGTTAGGGTAGTAACACTACTATGCGTATTTTCGTTAGAAGCTTATCTGTTGTTGTATAGTAGCTAGTTGAAGAGATTCAAGATCCGCATGGCAGTCTGCTATCCCCTCAGGCCCCGTATCCCAAGCTAGCAACTGCACTAAAAAGGCGAGTTTACATTGAGGATGCGGACGAAGACGATTTGCCTCCTACCTCTAGGAGAAAGGGTTTGGTAAGCTATTCTACGAATGCTTAGCAAAATGAGCAGATCTTATACTACGATAGGAGTGACCCTTAGCCTTGCTAACAGCTAAACTATTGCTTAAAAAATTGCCAACATTCATCAATCATGTACTCAGAGCCTGCATCTGACACATCTGCCAATACGTGCTCTTCTTTCTTAGCAGTTCTCGATGTGTCCCTTTCTCTACTACTTCGCCTTCACTCATGACGAAGATGACGTCGGCATTCTGTATCGTGGCCAGACGATGAGCGATGACGATCATCGTGCGGCCCTTGCCCGTCTTCTCGAAGATCTTTTGAATACTCTTCTCAGTCTCACTATCTAGGTTGCTCGTCGCTTCGTCCAGTAATATGAGCCGTGGATCGCGTATTAGCGCGCGTGCTATACTCAAACGCTGTTTCTGACCACCGGACAGAGCGACACCTTTTTGTCCCACAAGGGTGTTGTAGGTTATGGGTAGTGAGACGATGTAGTCATACAGCTCTGCGGAAGTACACACGCGGTCGAGATCGTCTTCTGTAATGGTAGTAGGGTCAGCGACACCCATGGTTATGTTATCGCGCAGGGTGCCAGCAATGATGGAGGGCTCTTGCGCAACAAGGGAGAGGATGCGGCGATATTGTTCAAGGTTAAGTCTGTGAATGGATTTGTTGTCCATGAGGATCTCGCCAAACTGCGGTGTGTAGAAGCTGGAATATGTTAGGCACGATTTATGGGCGAGGTGTACGGCTGATGCTTACCGTTCCAGGAGGCTTATTATGCTAGTCTTCCCACAACCTGTACTCATTCATTTGTTAGAGATACCTTCGCATCAATGTTACAAAGTGTACGCACCCGATGGCCCAACAATCGCGGCGAATTGTCCTTTCTCGATCTGTAAAAATGTTAGCAACCTGCCAAGCACTTAGGATCTCAAACTTGCAGTCATGTTCAACCCCCGCAACACTGGAACATCTCTTGTGGGGTACTTGAACCAAATATTCTTCAACTCGATTTTTGGACCTTTCATAGACTTTTCGTCTTCAAAATGCAGCCCAGGTAATGTCCACTGCCCGCTTTCTTCTATAGAGAATGCATTGGGGTGACGATCGTGCTCAGGTCGCATACCGCGAATGCGCTCAGCTGCACTTATGGCTTGCGCAATGTCTACGATGTATGAGACACCTTCTCGGACAGATGTTGTCTTGACGGTACTCACTAGCTCCAAAACTTAGCCATTGGCCTGCAGCTAAACTGCCTTGTACGATGGCAAGATATACGACCACTAGTAACGATCAGCTAAGTTCCGGCGTCGGCGCGTTCGTACTCACAATAATTGAACGGCCACAGCTTGTACTCCGCAAGGAGGTTGCCGCCGTACCACAACGCAAACGCCGTACACAGCAATGAAACGCTGTCGCTGAATGCAAAGACCGCAGTTGAGCCAATGGAACTCCAGAACGCGTCATTCACATGCTTGCACAGGAGCTGGTCGTATCGGTTGCAGATACTGTCCTCCATCGTTAGCGCACTAACTGTTCTGAACGCGCCGATGCTTTCGATGGCGAATTTGGAGCTCTCGCTGAATACTAGCCAAGTCATCTTCTCGAACTTGCGCTCATATCGTACACGCATAAAGCCTGCAATGAGCATAATGGGTGTTGTGGAGAACACGACGACAACAGATAGCCTCCAGCTAAAGTAGAAGGATATCGCGACGCATCCTACTACGTTGAAGACACAGGTCATGATTGATGCCGCGTTGACGCCTAAGACTTGTTGTACCTGGGCCGGATCGTTCGCAATACGGGCACTTAGTGCACCCGTTGAGTTGTCCTTCTCGTCGAAGAACTCGATCGGCCGTTTCAGTATGTTTTGGAAGTATTGGTGTCGATACGAAGCAATGATACGCTGTAGACGGTCAGTGCGACGTTCCCCGTTGCGGAAGGCATGGCTTACGAAGGATACAGTATTGCACGCCCAACCGAGGACAAAGTGGCAAATTCCTACTCCTATGGCAAGTACAACGGTCATGAGACACCAGAAATTGGTCGCTTCGCGAAGAAATTCCCCATAAAAAGCGAAGAGGGATATCAGGTTCGCAATCAGATATGCCTGTAGTGGAAAAGCGGCTAAAGGGTTGACACGATCAGTTTTCATCAACATGGGAGGAGTTATGCCTCTTACCTCCAGCACCGGCAGCGCCAAAAAGTATCATAACGTACAGATACCAGTTGCCTTTTTGTTCACTTATAATTTGCATGAAGGTGCGGATGGTTCGCCGTAGCCTGGAGAACGTCTTTCGCTTGACCCGCTTTGATGGGTGTTCGCTACCGTCGGTGGCACTCCAGTCTGGCTCGTCTTTTGCATTTGAGATCTCCGTCAGCTCTATGGAAGTATCAATTGTCTCTGTCTTCTGCGATTCGTCATGTTTGGTGAGAACTTGCGCCTTCACCAACTTGTAATACAGACCTGCTCTGTTCTTCATCAGCTTGTCGTGCGTGCCTTGTTGGGACACCATGCCGTTCTTGAGCACAATAATGTTATTTGCTCTTTGGATGGTGGACAGCCTATGCGCAATTATAATCGTAGTTCTTCCCTTTGCTGCCTGGTCAAGTGCTTCTTGCACTATGTGTTCGCCACGAACATCAATGGCGCTCGTGGCCTCGTCGAGAATGAGTATTGTGGGCTTCTTGATGATACAGCGCGCGATGGCGATCCTTTGGCGTTGTCCTCCGCTGAGGTGTATGCCTGCATCACCGCAAACGGTGTCATAACCCTGCAGATAATGTTCAGCGAGCTAAGTGAGACGTCGAAGGGGTTTCGCTTACGCATGGCATGCGCGAGATAAAGTCGTGCGCGAAGGCATCTTCGCAGGCTTGTACAACAAGTTGTCTTTTCTTGACTTCGGTTTCGTTTTCCCATTTCGTACCGATAAGGCCATAGCTCACATTTTCGAAGATTGTGCCATTAAAAAGGAATGGCTCCTGCTGTACAAGGCCAATCTGTGACCTCCACCACTTCAGATCAAACTCTTCAATGTTATGTCCGGCCACGGTAATCGTACCATTACGCAGCATGTTGTGCTTTGGGATTTCAGAAACTCTTCTCGGATGCATGGTGTCAGGGTTCGACTTACATAGTCTTCCTCATGATCCGCAACGCTGAGCTGGAACCAACGTTCTATGAGGGCAACGATAGTACTCTTCCCCGATCCAGATGGACCGACCAAGGCCGTGGTCTTTCCGGCTTTGAATGTGACACTGATGTTGTGTAGTACCCTGTCTTGAGGCCGTGCCATGTAGGTATAGTTCACTTTGTTCAGGACAATATCGTCCGTCGCCGAGACTTCTGGCGCCTTCAACTCTTTGGCCTTTGCCATTGGTGCATCAATAACAGCATAGAAGATGGCAGCAGCCCCAACAGCTCGACTCACCGCTCCGAGGGGAGCTGAGATGCCACCGACCGACATGACAATGGTCATGATGGATGTGATGACGCTGTATTGTGGTAAGTAAAGGTGAATGGCTACGGTTGACTGAGTGGGACTTACACAAGAATCACTTGAACGTCTTTAATAATTTGTCTCATATACAGCTGCACGGCCCACCAGAAGCAGAGAGCAGCAGTCCTAAGAATGATTAGTTCAAAAGGCAGTGCCACATCGCTAGGCCCAAGGTAACATACCCGTATACAGCAAAATAGACTTTACGAAGTATTAGCTTGGTGGCTGGATGATAATATGGAGGTGTACTTGCCTAGTGACGACTGTAAAGCGATCCAAATGGACATCTTCTGCCCATGCTTGGCAGCTTTCTTAACTGACTTGCCATAGGTCTCCGTCACCTTATCTTCAGCACCGCATGCTGCAACCATCCGAATTGAGCTCAGAGCTTCGCTCGCGGTACCAACTCCTTCCTTGTCTGCCTCAGCAACGAGGTTCCATCTTTTGGTGATGAAGTAAATGCTGAAAATGTAGACAAGGAGCACGAAGCCCAGCCCGCTGATGGTGACGATAGCAAGCAGCCAGCTAAACACAAAAGCAACAATGATTGCAGAGATGACCAAAGAAACGTTCTGGATGAGCAAGCAAAGCTTTTCAGAGATTCCATCTTGGACTAGACTGGCAGTGATGGTGATGACAACAGCTGTGTGGCCTTGCGGCACAGCGTCTATTTTAGATACCGGCAGTGCCATCAAGCACCTCATGTACTTGAGTCGCAGAGCCGCAGATGTGCGAAGGCCTGTGTGCCGAAAGCCGAGCTACCAGAAGTCAGTGTAGTCGGCCAACCAGGGTAAGAGTGCGTACCACAGCGACATAGTCAAGCACTAGCCTTGCTGCGAAGATGTATATCGTCCATAATCTTGAGAAACAGGTTAGCGCATGCTGCGTTCGCACGAGCATTTGAAGTCGTACACGTTCTTGGCGATCTCTTCACGAAAGCGCTCTGGAGTCCACCCCGTGTAGTAACGGGCATAGAAAGCCGTGAAAACTTTGACCAGTCTTGCTGTCTCAAAGTGAGAAAGATGAGACTACAAAAATGACAGAAAACGTACCGAAGATGATGTTCATTAATGGAATGGTGGTGCCAGTCGCCACAGAGGATAGTGCAGCAATGACGAGCCACAGTCGGTCGATAGGCGTCGAGTAGGAGAAGATCCTCTGCTTAGAATCAGTCTTCGGCGCTGTCTGACGCGGATTGGAAAGACTCACAAAGAACTGCTGCATCGACGAGCAGTACTCGCGCAGTTTCTTGATGCCCTGGTTCATGGTGATTGACCTCTGACCTGGCCTCTCTCAAGGACGAAGGTTATTTTGGATTACGCCTTTGGCAGCTCGCAGCCAAGCCTCGAGCATCAAGGAGGGTACGAGGCAGTAGTCGTTGTAGATAGGACGAGCGCGCGCAGCAGCAGACTGCGCATATGCACAAGCTCATTACGCATGGCTGATTGCAAAGACGGAAGCACTCGGCACGTGGTTTTCGATTTGCGTTATCAATGCGTATATTGCACAGTGTAAGTATTGAGACATGGAAAATGTGTATAGCGGTACTATGGTTGAATTGCGCAGCTGCCCTGCGCCCCCACATCCCGCGTGCTCTCGACTGGGCCAGGACCCGCCTAGGTGGGGAGATTGGAGAGCCCAGGCGCATAATGTGATGTTTATTGTCGTGGGTTGGCTAGGACGTCTGGATTGTTTGCACTGGGTGACCGGCATGTCCTCAACGGCCGCTAATGTCGGCAGATCCTCAGCGTCTGGGTTTTCCGAAACGCCGATCCGCCCTCACGCCCACGGCTCAATTGTCTGGGCTTTAATTGCCGATTCGCCTGTTCACCCACTCGGGTCAATACTCATGAATGCTTGTTCAGACATACCTAATTTACGTATTTCTCATCTGTATGGAAAACCATCTAGAATCACCCGGCGTAACGTAGCTTGGCAGTCCGTGCAACGCGTCAGTCCATGCAACAACCCGACATGATCGCTCGGCCACAAACATGAGGCTATAGAGACAGCCAAAATCAATAATATCACGAGATTTTCTGAAGTTGAGGCCTCCTAGGCCCAAAGATAATTGCTAGGTACTCAGATCATCAATATCAGCTTAGTGTCTTGATAATTCGGCCTCTACGTGTCACGGTAACCCCAGGCTACCTGACAAGCATGGATATACTGCTGCCAGCAGTATATCTCAGAGGTGTCGCGCGCTGGCAGCCAGCCAATAGAACAGCACACGGGTGACCCGTCTGCTAGCTGATTGGTCGAATCATGGCGCTAGCTACCCTTGGTAAGGGCACGCGACGAAGCGAGATGATAGATCCACGTTGGCTAAGGGGAGGAGGACCTTTTCTCCTTATCCAACGTCTTGTACCTACATATAGATACCGAACGCAGTAATATCAGTCTAGCCTACGAGGCCGTAGACGTCTCTACTCGTTGCTCTCGTGACAATATTAGCCCTTAGTAGCCTATCAATCTTTCCTATAAGTCTTACTTAGTTGTCTGAGGCTGATCAAATCTATTAAGTATAGTTGTTGGATCGAGTAGGTAGATGTCTATAGCTTTAAAGGCCCAGAGTATCAATAGCTGCCTCATTATATTGACCTAGGCCTTCCAGAATAGGCTAAAGAAGTCTCTCTTAGCAATTGAGGCCAGTCCCTGGCTATTATTCATAAATACTAATAGCTTATTTGAACACGCTATTAATAGAGGTTTAAAGATGTAGACATCGCGAGGCTGCAACGTATATATTAAATGGGGTGGATAGATAGCTAGCAGGATCCTATTGCGATCACAAAAGTCGACAAAATCCATAGTGATATGAGATCCATAGCCGTCAACGATCAATAGCTAATATGATCGTCCAGCTTTTGGCTTTGTGAGCCGATTCAACACCTGCTGCAGCCATGCAAGGCCGATCTAATTGTTGCTCCAGCCAGATTCTGATACTATGATAAAGGCCTGATGGTGTTGAGGATTGAGATCCTCTACCCAACTCGATTGTATGTTTGTAGAGGTGGCCTGATAGATGAGGCCTGGGGCCAAGGCAGATCCGTCAGCGCATATGCAGGCTATGGCTGAAATCCACTCGCGGCTGCCATCTTGTACGTATTTCGAGCCTCAATCTGATACTCCTCAATGTTATGCTGTAGAAGCTCGAAGTAGAGCTTATATTTGGCTAAGGAATCGGCTTCATGGCGATTGTTGTCGATACCGGCCGTCTATTGAGATATCAAGGATTCCTTGTTCCGCCGTCTAAAGCGATCAACCCAGGACATCGAGACTTGCTTTTTGGCTATATTTGAGGCAAAGCTCTGTATCATCTGCCGTGTAGGAGGAAGGCCACGTTCGGTAAGCTGTTTAATATATCGTAGAAGCTCTACTTCTTGTTGTTGGTTGAGATTTTGTTGGTTTCTGTAGGCAGTTGCGCGGGGTAGGCATATCGCTTTATGCCTTCGAATCAATGTAGATCGCACAATACTGAAGTCCTTTGCTAATTTTTTTTATGAAAAATATTCTCCTGGCTATAGCGAGTCAACTGCTGCTATCGCGGCCTCAATTGGATCCGTATTGGTGGAGATGCGGCGTGTCAAAGTTGGTGTTGATTATGTCAGGGTTGCGCAAGACGCGACGCTGCGCATACCGGTAGCGTGCCAAGGCACGGTATCGGTATAGAAACGCTAGGCTAAACCCGCCCAATGCTCTGTAGACACTCCCCACCCTCTCCACCATCCATCACCATCACCCCATTTACTGCTCCTGCTCGCGCTCACGCACCTCACGGATCATGTCTCGAATGGTGTCGCCGAGCTCCTTGACCGTGTCCTTGGTGCGGGGTAGCGTATGACCCTTCGCGTGATCAAAGAGTACTGCAGTGTCCGGGTCGCAGACGTTGTAGAGGGCCATTGAGCCGTCTACGTAAGGGTCCAGCGAGCCGACTAAGCCGCATCGCTTGATCAGCCCATCTTCTTGCGGCTTAAATGGTCCCCCCGGGGGGGGGGGGGGGGGGCGGCACTTACTAACGTTGCATACAGGTATTGGGATCACTTCGTCCGTCTCGTCGCTGTACATGAACCCAGTCAGGTCCTTCTTGAGCGGTGGCCATCCGCCGAAGAACATAGCGAGCTTGAAGTGGTTCTTGTAGTCACCCTGTACACTCCAGTCTGCCTCACGCATGATTACCGTCCCTGCAAGGATGGCGCCTTCCGAGTACCCAATAATGGCCTCAAAGGGGCCGTGTTCTTTGATGATGCCTTTCACATAGTCTAGTGCCTGGGAGGCGGTTGTAGCGAGAGCTTCCGACGAGCCAATGGGGGCAAACATCCGCAATGTGTCTTCGGGAGACGCACCCTGGGGAAAGTCGCGCATCTTTTCGAGGCCGTCATGCTCCACGGGGCCCTGAACTTGTTCCATCCAGCGGTAGAATGGAGGCCCTCCGAAGAATTCTTCGAACCCCGGCGGAGGGTTCGCTTCATGCTGGCCATGAGCAAAGTAAAAGTCAGCAGTGCCGTCACTTTCCATCTCGTTGATGAAAGGCGCTTCGGCATGGTCAGTACCAACACAGAGCGGCTTGTTCGTACCTACCCATCTGCACCTTGAATTTCTGCGATCGCGTTAGATATGACGTACCTAAGCCATAGTGTGGCTAACCTACTTCGTCATTGGCAAAAGCGCCTGCAAGGCACAGGAACCTGGTAGGCATCTCGAAAAGAGTGGTCAAAGTTTGGGCGGTGGCGGTGTTACGGCCACAATTGCCGTGAAGGTCAAGCAGATGGTATATTTACAGACGTCTTCTGCAGCATGCTCGTGAGAAGTTAAAGTGTTCGGCTTTGCTACACCCGGCCCTGACTACGTCGACACTGGCTCTCCTGGAATTGCCATAATAACACAAGAAAGCCACACAATTTGAAGTCAATCGTCCGAGATGGCCCGAACGAACCTTTTCTTGGCCGGGATGTGGAGGACGTGATGTCGGGAGTTGCACTCGGCCATGACAAAGTCGGACGAATGGCCAATACTATCACCCCCGAGCCTGTTGCCGCATCAGAGACTGACAAGCACCAGGGACAAAGTACTTACGGAGATTATAGTAGATTTCTGACCTAATTAGGTGTAAAGTTGTGACCAGGGCAGCTTTACAGCAGGACCTATAAGGTCCTATGGCTGATATCGCATACGTTGATGGTTTTGCCGAAACCTGATTCCGTGATACCGAACTATCTCCTCCTAGTTATGACCCTCATTTGCTTTTATAACCAGTTTATGGGCTGTAACACTCCCATGAATAGGCAGGGGTTCAGAACCGAGAAAACCTTGAAGTCTGTAATGGCCGCTGCATGCTACTTTGTATGCAAGAGCGTTAAACCGAGGAATTATCGGCTCCATAGCAGGATCGTCAAGACCATCTCGACCAACCGCGCGCGTCAATCCAACTTAGTAGATAAGCTTCCTACCCGAGCCTTCCGCTACCATTCTGCCTTAGGTTGCATAGACCAATAGCCTTGCAACACTCCTGTAACTCTTTACGAAACCCGCGTAGCCAGACCAGAACGGACAGTGTCTCTTTAATCTGAAGTTAATTGGGCTTGTTTTAACGCCATATTTCGTTGATCGGCCAGCCGGAATGCCTATCCATGCCGCTTCAACCCGGAATTTCAAACGGTCCAGACGGGCCGGAGATGTGTACTGAAGCTCCAAACTCGACAGTAGCGAAAAATGGATAAACGAACAAACTAAAAGAGCGTCATTACCTTCGTTGTTACTCACTCTATCCTTTCCATGCGCCCAGCTTTGCAGCTCTACTCTGCATGCGACATGATCGTCTCCGTTCATTTCTAAGGTCCTACAGCTGAGCGACCATGGCTCCCGGTCTGATCACGACACACAAGGGAGATTCGCAACAATATCAGCTTTTCTCTGGTGTACCGAGTCCGACAGTTCCCCAACAGCGGTCTGAGGACAGCACCATGCACAATGAAGAGCCTCAGCAGCTGAACGAAGGTTCCAGCAATGGCGAGCTTCCTCAGCCCAATGGCGATTACCAGAGTGATGCCCCTCAGGCAAATGGACATGACCTCAACGATGATGTCCCTGTTCCGAACGGCGTCAATGGTCACTTGGTCAACGACATTAATGACTTACACTCCTGGGCTCCATCCATTGCCACGCCGACAAGTGAGTACTCGAATCCCCTCAATGGCTTCAAGACGGCGGTCCCATACGGTGAAGCCAACCCAAACGCGGGCATGCCCATCGCCATCATTGGCATCTCGGTGCGTGCAGGCTCGGCTGCCACACCCGATGAGTTTTTCGAGATGTTGTCTAGAGGAAGAAGCGCTTTCTCGCCCGAGATCCCGACCGACCGATTCAATAATGCAAGTTTCTACCATCCGAACGCTGGCAAACTTGGATGCATCAACACCAACGGAGCCAGCTTCATCCAGCGGGACATGACCAAGTTCGATGCACCATTCTTCAGCATCACTGAGCTTGAAGCGACATCAATGGATCCTCAACAGCGGCTCCTCTTAGAATGTGCTTTCGAGGCTCTCGACAACGCGGGCGTCCAGAAGCACGCAACGGTCGGCAAGGACATTGGTGTGTTCATGGGCGCTGGTTCGCCAGAGTACGAGTTCGATCTTTTCAGAGATTCAGATACTATGCCGATGTTCCAAGCTACTGGTGAGTTGATACACATGCTTCTTCACTTACATCTTTGACCTTGGCTAGGGAACCATTTGGCCATGCAATCGAACAGAATCAGTCATTTCTTCGACTGGAGAGGTCCAAGTGTTACAATAGACACTGCTTGCTCGTCTTCTTTGACTGCTGTTCACTTTGCTTGCCAGAGCATTCGAAATCGAGAATCCGAGGTCGCCTTGGTCGGTGGCTGTAACCTTAATCTAATACCCGAGTATTTCATCAACTATTCTACGTCCAGGTAATCATACCGACGAAATACGGTCTCAAAATAGTGTTAATGCAAATTCTAGACTCATGGGTAATGAAGGTCGGTCATATTCCTTCGACGCGCGAGGAACCGGATACGGTCGTGGCGAGGGATGTGGGATGTTGCTACTGAAACCGCTCGACCAAGCTCTCAAAGACAACGACTATGTTCGAGCTGTTATCTCGGCGAGCGGCGTCAACCAGGACGGTTACACTCCTGGTATTACGATGCCGAATGGCGAGTCCCAGGAAACACTAATGCGAAGGGTGTACCATGATGCTGGTCTCGACCCTGCGCAAACAGGCTACGTTGAGGCACACGGTACTGGCACTCGTGTCGGCGATCCGATCGAAGTGACTGCGCTCCACAAAGTATTTAGCGGACGGTCGTTGCGCAACCCTCTCTACTTAGGCTCGGTTAAATCCAACATCGGCCATCTAGAATCCGCTTCTGGGATTCTGGCGGTGATTAAGGTCGCTGTTGGCCTAGACAGAAGGTTTATTCTGCCAAATTATGACTTCAAGAAAGGAAATCCAAAGATTCCTTTCGCAGAGTGGGGCCTCAAAGTTCCTCTTCGACAAGTCCTATGGCCAAAAGGCAAGCGGTATGCCAGCATCAACAACTTCGGTTTCGGTGGAACCAATGCACATGTCGTAATGGAGCGAGCACCCATGCGCATCACCAGCGGCGCAGTTTCAGTTGTGAAGCAGGACCCAACCAAGAAGCTGTTCGTCTTCTCTGCAGCCGACAAGATTGCGTGCCAGAAGATCATGAGCAATTTGGTTGTTTATCTCGAGCAGAGACCGGAGATGTTCCAAAGGGATCTGATGAGTAATGTCGCATACACCTTGGGACAGCGAAGGTCTCTTATGCCCTGGAGGGTGGCCATCCCAGCTAAAGAAGCTTTCGATTTGAGCACGAAAATAACACTGGGCAATTTCACCCCTGTCAAGGAAACTGGGGCGCCAAGGATCGGGTTTGTCTGTACCGGTCAGGGTGCGCAGTGGTGGGCCATGGGTCGCGAACTTTACGAGAGCTACCCAATATTCACTCAGACCATCGATAAAGCAGACGCTATGCTTACCAGTCTCGGCGCACTATACTCGCTAGTTGAGGAATTAAGTCGTAATGAGAAGACGACTAGAATCAACCAAGCGCATATCAGCCAGCCGGCGTGCACTGCAATCCAACTAGCTTTGATTGAATTGCTGAGATCGTGGGGTGTCACTCCAACCGCTGTCGTCGGGCATTCTTCTGGAGAGATTGCTGCTGCTTTCGCCGCAGGGATCTTGTCATTTGATTCAGCAATGCAGATTGCCTACCACAGAGGGCGACTTGTGCCTGTTCTGAAGGAGAGGTATCCCGATTTGCAGGGTACTATGATGGCGATTGGTTGCGGAAAGGAGGAGATCGATCCACTACTCGAGCAGCTAACTCAAAGAGAAGCGCGAATAGCTTGCTACAACAGCCCTGAGAGCTTGACAATGTCTGGCGATACACCAGCAATTGCCGAGTTGCAGCAGATGCTCGAGGACCAGCAGATCTTCAACCGTCGACTGGTCATCGAGACGGCGTACCATTCTCATCACATGGAGCTGATCGCGGAGGATTACTTTGCCTCGATCAAGGAGCTACCATCCTCAGATAAGTCTGACGTTCGCTTCTTCTCGTCATTGACCGGCAAAGAAGCGGTCCACTCCGAGCTCGACTCTAGCTACTGGGTCCGTAATTTGACAAACCCGGTCAAATTTGCCCAGGCCTTCACCCATCTGGTCTCGCCTACCGGAGACTTCTCGACAGGTGTAGATATGATCGTTGAGATTGGCCCACATTCGGCCATGCAAGGCCCCGTCAAGCAGACATTGAACGTCGTGGGAGGCGCAGCGGTCAAGATTCCCTATGCAACCTCTCTTGTTAGAAAGAAAGATGCGGTGAACACGATGCTAGACCTCGCTTCAATGTTGTTCTGTAAAGGGTCTCCTGTTGACTTGGCCAACGTCAACTTCCCGAAGACGGTTAAGAAGCCCGGTCTTTTGATTGACCTTCCCAGATACCCATGGAATCACACAACCACATACTGGCACGAGTCCCGCATCGCCAAGTTACATAAGAATCGATCATTCCCAAGACACGATATCCTTGGTACGCTCGCAAATTACTCGAATGACCTCGAGCCAACATGGCGCAATATCATACGCCTAGACGACCTGCCCTGGCTTCGCCACCATAAAATTCAGTCTCTAACAATCTTCCCTATCTCTGGTTTCGTTGGCATGGTCGTCGAGGCGGCAGTCCAGCATGCACAGTTGAAGGGTATTGCGATTGGCCAGATTGAGCTTCATGATGTGAATGTCCACACACCATTGATACTTCCTGGGAGAGACGTCGAGATGACCATTACTCTGCGTTCCCCTCAGGCTGCGGATGTCGGCCTGACCCAGATTACGAGCAACTTCCTAATCTATTCCTATTTAGCTGGAAAAGGATGGACGGAAAACTGCACTGGCACAGTTACAGTGAAAACAAACGAGCTCAACGAAGTTGACGGCCAGCGGCAGCTCGAGCGCAGATCAGCGTCCATCGCTCAACAGATTGCAGAGATTGAGAAGGCGGGAACTCTAGTGCCTCAAGAGCGGATCTATGATGCTCTTGCAAAAATGGGCGTCGCTTACGGCTCCACTTTCCAAGGTCTTTCAGAATGTCGTGCAGATGACAAACGGGCGGCGGCGAATATCACGGTTACCGATACGGCTACTGATATGCCCGAACACTTCGAGACCAAGCACATTGTTCATCCTTCATTCCTCGAACAGCTTATTCAGATGTATTGGCCGATTCTTGGAGCTGGACGATCTTCTCTTAGTGTTATCTGTCTTCCTGCATCCATCGGCAAGCTGACTGTATCTTGGAAGGTCCTGGAGCAGGCAAATGCACCTGGCCAGAGTCTGCGTGCCTATAGCATAGCACACAACCCACTGTCAATCCAGAAGCCAAGCAAGGTCTCCATGTTTGCTGTTGCAAACGGAGAGACTCTTATCGGCATCGAGGATTTGACCATTGCGCCACTTCCCGCAGACGAAGCGGACAGTAATATTCAGGCGGCCCGAGAGCTTTGCTTCAAGCAAATCTGGGAACCGATATTGGCGCCACTTGTCCTGGATCAACAGATCAGAGTGGACAGTCCACAAACTGATGGGATGAGCAATGATACCGCTACGCCAGCCACACCAATCTGCATCATCCACGGTTCCTCATCGGCACAGGTCGAGCTTGCACGTATGCTCGCAGCATCAATTGAGGGTCCCAACAATGCCAAGGTAGACATGGGTTTGCTCGAAGAGATTGACGCAATGGACAAGCAGCTCATCTGCATTACCGAGCTTGACGAGTTCATCTTACCGACGCTCACACAAGCCCAGTTCAAGGCTCTCCAAACTATTGTTGAGAATTCTTATGGCATGCTGTGGGTGACGCGGGGTGCATATGGACAAGCCGGTGACCCTACGGGCAGCATGGTGGTCGGTCTCAGTCGTGCCATTCGCTCTGAGAACATGTACAAATTTGCCAACCTTGACTTGGACGCTGAGGACAAGCTTGAAGATTCTGCTGCTATTCGCGCGATCCTCAAAGTTTTCAAGACAGTGATGAGCGCAGCCAACGTGGAGAATGTCGAGATGGAGTTCCAGGAGCGCAGGGGTGCGTTCTTGACGCCCAGGATTGTCCAAGACAAAGTCATCAACGACTACGTTCACAAGCGTACCTTTCCCCCTGAGGTCGAGGAGAACAAATTTGGTGGCAGCACGCGCTCTCTGAGAATGGCAATACGGACCCCAGGAATGTTTGACTCTCTTTTCTTCACCGACGATGAGTTGCGAAAACAACCACTCGGTTCCGACGAAATTGAAATTCTAGTGAAGGCGGTCGCACTCAACTCCCGAGACGTCGAGGTTGCCATGGGCCGCATCGAGGCGACGGGTCTCGGCGAAGAATGCAGCGGCATCGTTACTGCGGTCGGAAATGACGTCAAAGCATTTGCTGTTGGCGATCGTGTTGCTGCCATTGCAGGCGCAGCTTTCGCCACCTATATGCGAGCTAAGGCAGATTTTGCTCTGAAGCTCGGCTCAAAAATCAGCTTCGAGGATGCCGCAGGCTTGACATTGGCCCAGTGCTCTGCACATTATGGCCTCATCGAGCTAGGGCGTCTAGAGGACGAGGAGACTGTGCTTGTACTGAATGGTGCAGGCGCAGCAGGTCAGGCAGCCGTATCGCTCGCGCAGACGCTGGGTTCTACCGTTTTTGCAACAGTAGCGACGGCTGAGGACAAACTGATTCTGATGGATGCATACGATCTCCCAGAAGACTACATCTTCTACAGTGGAGATGACCAATTGGCATCCTCCATTCGGCGAACGACGAATGGCCGCGGCGTTGATGTTGTATTCAGCGTTCAGGCAACGACATCTTGCATTCAATCAGCTCTGGAATGCATCGCAGAGTTTGGGCGGTTTGTTCGTGCTGAAGTCAACGATGCATCTAGCAAACTCAAGCTCGACAAGTCAAGTTTCAGCTTCCTTTCTTTCGACATCCATACATTGGCTACACACAAGCCACGTGCTGTCCGACGTCTTATCAAGAATGTCAACCAGTCGCTCAAGTACGGCAAGCTGAGGACCACTGAAGGAGCAACGATTGTGTCGCTGGCAGAAATTACAAGGGCATTCAAAGCCGCTCGATCATCACCATCCAGCAATAGAACCATTGTCGTGCCGGGCCCAGATGACTTGGTAAAGATGACGCCGTCGAAGGAAATCATCAAATTATTCAAAGAAAACGCAACCTACATTCTCATCGGCGGCACCGGTGGCTTAGGTCGTGGTATGACGAGGTGGATGGCGACGAAAGGAGCGCGCACCGTGGTCCTTATTTCCAGGAGCGGTAGTGCCACTGGGCAAGTGAAGACACTCGTTGACGACATGGCTCTATTGGGTGTGGACGTCGTGGTCCATCTTTGCAATGTGGTGAATCGAGAGGAGGTCAATGCGTTGTTAGCGAGATTGGCCCATTTGCCACCCATCCGTGGTGTTATCCACACCGCCATGGTTCTGCGCGTACGTGTTGCCTGGCGCTCTCATCTGATAGTTGCTAACCCCGGTGCAGGACAAGATGTTTTCCAAGATGACGCCCACGGATTGGATTGAGATCACCGAAAACAAGGTGCACGGCGCCTGGAACTTCCACAATGCTCTTTCGTCGACACCTCTCGACTTCTTCATTCTGTACTCCTCGTGTGCCGCTGCAATGGGTGGTCGCGGTCAAACTGCATACGCTGCTGCCAACATCTTCATGGACGCCTTCGCCCAATACCGTCGTTCACTTGGCTTACCAGGTGCCTCGCTCGGACCAGCAGCCGTCTTGGATTCGGGATACCTGTCCGAGAATCTTGATCTCTACAATGAGATCGCGCGGAATATTGGCGACAACTATATCCGAGAGTCGGAGGTCTTGTCTCTTCTGGAGGCATGTCTCAATGGCACTGCAGAATCGAGCTGCAACAATCACATCATCACTGGTGTCAAGCTTGATCCTATGAAGATGCAGTTCTGGGCTACTGACGCCAAGTACCGCGATATGCGTCTTGCGGCCGAAGCAATTGCAGCTCAAAACAACGCTGGTAGCAAGACCGTGTCTTGGAACGCTGCTGTCAAAGATGCTGCATCGCTACTAGAAGCCGAACAGGTAGTCTGTGATGGCCTAACTGACAAGATTGCCAAAACTCTAGGCCTCGAATTGGAAGAAGTGGATACGACAAGGAACCTTTCAAACTATGCTCTTGACTCGTTGACTGCTATCGACGTAAGAAACTTTATCACGCGAGAGTTCGAGTCAACTATGCAGGTTCTTGAAGTGTTAGCGAGTGGTACTATTCAGACGCTAGCAAAGGCAGTATGTGCGAAAAGCAAGTTATTGAAGTCTCTTACTTTTAGAGAGTAATAAACTATGCTTACTAATTCAATGTAAATAGGTATATACTTTTATGATAGATATGCCGCTATCTTAAACATGTTTATATTCGTATGGTATGGATTTGGTTAACGTCCTATACTGGCTTATTACTGTACATAAAGCTTCCCTGGGGGAATGTGGGACGCGTTAGAGGTTATGGAGACTGACGGAGCCTGGTGTTTGACGCCCGGAAGGGCAGTTCGGACCCCTACACCCCTCCAAGCGCGTACAAAAGGCGGGGAAGTAACTATGAAAACGAGCGGGGCGAGGCCCGTGAGGCACATTCCAGACTCTGAGGACTGAGGGCTCCTGGGCTTCTGGGGGAAGACCGATCTGACATTCATATTCGTACTTGCCCCGGTGGCTAGCTCAATGTACGATCCTAATCTCCAGCTAAGCAGGTGAGCTATATATTATTTCTCGCGCATTGGTCCGCCGCTCCGTATGGGTCTTCACGAGGATAAATCGCGTTGCGCCTGTTCACTGAATCCTGGTAGTGGTTGCGCAGATAATTCGAGTGCAGATTGCTTGGAGAGAGCGGGGCACATGCGATTGGGTAAATAGGACCCTACTTTTCGGAAGGTGGAGGTACTACAGATTAATACGACTACGTGCTATCCTGAAGCCGCACAGTGGCTGGTCATTGCTGAAACAGATACGAGCTGTTAGACCGCCATATAAAGGGAATGCGCCCCTCAAGCACCCTTAGAGCCGTACTCGAGTGCCGAGGACACTTGCCATGGGATCTGGCCGGTGGCGGACGAGGCTATCCACCAAACGTTATTAGCTTTTAAATTGGGTGCATAGAGTCGATCATAATTTTGCCATTGGACCTGATACCACACTGCGACTATGTGTCTGCGTTTCAGCATTGCCACGGGATATATATTGGAGCAGCTCTGCTGGAAAGATTCGCACACAATGATGTTCATTGTTGCTGCATCTGAAAGCGATTTATTAGGATGGGTATCCCGCAGCTCTTTGGAGCTGCCCTACTTCTCGCAGCATCGACAGCAGCGTACCATATCCGACAAGCTGAAAACCAGACAAACCAGATCTTACCTGTGATAGATTTGGGTTATGAGCTTTACCAAGCCTCGAATTTCAATGTAATTCAATCACCGAGCCAAACTCTTATATGTCACATTAACCGGTTTTCAGGAGACCGGAAGGTTCTACAACTTCTCAAATATCCGATATTCTGCGAAACCGATTCGATTCGGGCTCCCCAAAGATCCAGAGATAAATCGCACCGTAGTCCGTGATGGGAATGATGGTAGGAGATGCCCTCAATCTGGGCCAGCCTGGTTTTTCCTCGGGCAAAAGTGGCTTTCACGCCTCGTTCTTGGAACGCCGTGCGACGAATGTTTTCAGCCCTACGTTCCCTTAGGAGCAAGTTGGAATCTGCCCCTCGCGCCACCGGACCGTCGTGAAATGGAAGACTGTTTGTTCCTCGACCTGTTTGTTCCGGAGAAAGTTCTTAAATCAACTGGCAAGGGCCGCGGCGCTGCAGTTCTTGTATGGTTCGCTGGAGGTGGCTATGTATTCGGCACAAAGGAAGAAAATCCGGCTGGCTTGTTCGCCGCGAGTGATCCAAGGAACATCACTAACAGCGATATCATTTACATTTCGATAAACCATAGAATGGGGGCGATGGGATTCAGCAGCGGCCCGCTTTACCAGTCCGAAGGCGGTATCCCCAACCTTGGCCTACGTGACCAGCGTTTCGCGCTGGAGTGGATACAAAAGTATGTCCACTTGTTTGGTGGCGACAAAGATCGTATTACGCTATTTGGAGAAAGCTCCGGTGGAGGATCTATCATGCACCAAATGACTGCTTATGGCGGGACGAAGGGGCCTGTACCTTTTCGACGGGCAGTGCCACAATCTCCCGGATGGATACCAATCACTTCCACAATGCAGCAGGACGAGATCTATCGCCTACTTCTCAATATAACGAATAGCTCATCTATCGCCGATTTGCGAAAGGTCTCCGAAGCAGACTTCATGAGAGCCAACTCTCTAATGGTTGGCTACAACACGACATACAGCAATTTTATGTACAGCCCTGTCATTGATGGGGACTTTACGCCGGAGATTCCCAGTCAACTGTTAGCTCAAGGAAGATTTGACAAGAACGTTCAGGTTTTTTACAGTTTGGTCACTCACGAGGGAGATTTCTTCACATCACCCTACATAAACACCAGCGAAGCTCTCCAGGCCAGCCTAGTCACCATATTCCCGTACATGAGCTCAAGATCGCGAGGTAAGAGCCTCCACCGCTTCAGACTGCAACTCAATGCTAAGATTGCTAGATCATATCTTGAACACATTGTATCCACCAATCTTTAACGGCTCCTATGGATATAAGAGCGAGTACGAACGCGCCTCTGCCATCATAGGAGAGAGCATCATCTCATGCAACACGAAATACCTCGCAGATGCCTACAACAATAAACTATATTCGTACCTCTTCGCAATGCCACCAGCCTACCATGGCATGGACAACTTGTACAAGTACTATGACGGAGGCGCTATCTCAGACGTCAATGTGAACATGGTTATGAATAGGACTGTTGCGACCGTGCTACAACAATTGCTCGTGTCGTTCACGAAGACTGGGATTCCGGTAGCAGAGGGTGTGGAACAAATCAGCATGTATGGAGAGGACTCTTCGATGCTTCTGCTCAGCAATGCAACGGGCTTCAGGAAAGTGAAGGACACAACTTCGGCTGCGAGGTGTTCTTGGTGGCAGAAAGAGCGGTACTCATAGCACTGCAGAGAAATAGGGTTGCATGGGTTTTTAGGAATCAATAGGTTGATTGCCAGCTGAACTGCTCATCGAGTGGTTCGCAAAGATATTTTGCAGAGAGGGTCATTCCACCCCCCTTGAAGTGCCTACACTATTCCTTTCAAGAGATTTCGAATCAGTGCAAGTCGCTGTAACTTTAGAGTGTTATACAGCCGTGCCTTCAAGATGCAAGCCGATCTTACAAATTGTTTCGACTAGGGCCGCATCCGAGCCGAACAAGTATGATTGGGCAAGAATTCCTTTTCCTGGACAGGCGCCTGATGAAACCCTGTGTCACGTGACTCGACCAAGCCTTTGCTCACGATGCTCACCGTGAGCAAGGTGAGCGCTTACTCTGATTACAGTGAGTAGAGTGAGCGGGACAAGATAAAGGAACACAATATCTTCATGATATCTGTGTTCAGCCTGTTTATTAATGTAACGAGCAGATCGTGAAGTTCGTTATGGTGTTGTGGCATATGGCGCTAAGGCCTGATAGAGTCCTAGCGTGCCAAGCGAGTTGGCTGCGTATACCCCGCACCGCACACCGGCTTCAGGGAAGTCAAGTATTATTCACTTAATACCATTAAGTCATCCTTTCACTATCTATCCTAGCGTAAAGTAAATACTATTACCTATAGCTAGACCTTATAATTAATCTATTATTTGAATTTACTTAGGCCTTATTAAGTTGTACTCTCACGACTATAATACTAATACCCCGTTAATCGTCTTACGTAATTAACTTACGTGATTAATACCTTACCCTTAGTACTCTACTCCTACTAGAGAACTAACCTATACCTATTTAGACTACCTACCCACGTAGGACCATTATACTAATTTACCTAAAATATCTTATTAATCTACGTAAACTTAATTAGTTTGTTTATACTAAACCTAAGTAATAAGAGTTTTAGTTTAAAAAGACCTTAATAGTTTATTTTTACTTAGTTTATATTATTATCTTTATTCTCTAATATTCTTCTATTAGTTAGTAAACTAGATAATCTATATTAAACTTAATTAAATTATATAACGTACTTTATATGTAAGTGCGCCATATAAGTAAATATACCATCTTACTAAGAGAACTTAATCTCTCTCTCTCTACTAATAATATAAGGTCTAGCTATAGGCAATAGTATTTACTTTACGCTAGGATTAATAGTAAAAGGATAACTTAATAGCATTAAGTAAATAATATTTAACTTCCCTAAAGCTAGTGTACGGTATAGGGTATATATAGCCAACTTACTTAGTATACTAGGACTCTATTAGGCCTTAGCACTATATACTATAATACTATAATAAACTTTATAATCTACTTATTACAGAATCTCCCCCTCTAGCTATAGTCCCTAGTAGTATATTTATTAGATATAAGGGCGTGTACTAAGTATCTCACTATTATTAGATAAGGGCCTACGAAGTTGCCTTGGTACAGATAGTACTCCGGGTAGGAGGTAGTAGGGATAGCTAGCTATTAGCCCTTACTAGACACCCAGCCCCAAAGCAAGGGATAGTTAATAGGAACCTAATAAAAGCTGGTAACGTGTTGGATTAGTAAGCTGGCCAGATTAGTAAGCTGGCCACCCCACTAAGCCGCGTAGTACTTCAACAGCGATATCTCTATAATAATATAATATTTTTCTATGAGATTTTATATATAGATAGTCTATTACTACTTATACTAAGTCCTTCTATATCCTTACTTATGGCACTTACTATACGTAGGTGGTGCGCGCTAGCGTATAGGTGTTAATCTAGCATTAGTAGCCTCAGCGAGAGCTAGATAAGCTATAGCAGCTAGAGCTCGCCCCTAATTAGCTTCTAGAGCTCCTCTTATTGTAATATACTATCTGCGCCTATCCTACCTTTATCACTAGTAATAATTAGTTACCCATAGCCTCCTATTCTCTTCTATAAGGAGCGTTACTAAGTTTATTATAAGCTAATAACCCTTAACAAGCTAGGCAAAAGTAATACTTATAGGGCTCTATAAGGACTTCTAAAGGCAATTCTATAGGAGTCGTACCTACTTCTCTAGTTATTAAGTAGTATGAGGCGTCTCAGCTATCCATATAGCCTTAGCATCTACTACTACCCCTGGTAGTAATGGGGTCCTGACTACTGTTAGGTGCGAGAGAACGTGATCTAGATAGGGAGGGATAAGTCCTATTACTTAAAAATCACTCTAGATATTCTTCTCTATAAAGACTATCCTGCGTACGCGTGGATAGATAGATAGAAACTCCTCCTTATCTATATAAAAGACTCCTTATCGTGCTAGCTTAGTCACCTCACGTCTATATGTAGCCTTGAGTGGCGAGAAACAGCTCACATCTAGAGGCTATAGTAGATGGCTCGTGTGCGTAGGCATATAGAGGCTAACTATCCTATATTCTACATAGTACTAAGTGAACTCTAGAGTAGCATGACTACTGTGGCCATCTAGGATAAAGAGCCTCTATAAGCCTATAGTATGAGACTCTATATACTAATTAAAGTACTCTAGCTAGGTAAGTCCTAGCTAATCTATCATCCAGCTATTATCGCTGACTATAAGCTTCTAGCCTATAGGTAGGTCGTTGTACCAGGTAGATTAATAGACCTTACTAGATAGGATGATAAGGGGTAGGATAGACCAGCTAGACACGTAGATACACTTAATTATTATTACCTAGCCTCTATTACCTGGCTATACGTGTACAGCTCTACCCATAGTGTCTACGCTAGTTACTACCTTAGATAAGGAGGATCCTACACCCATTATAAATCCTATCTCATTAAAATTATAGGTATCTTTATCTAGTATACTATATGTCCTACGCGTCTCCTCTACGTGCGTATACCATGTAGAGATCTTAATAGGATCCTTATATAGAGCGCGCTAACTATATAGCTTCCTATCCCACTTTGTCTGCAGCTCTGGCTAAGTCTTAATAAATCGTGATGCCTACTTCTGGCCTACAGGCGGAGGTGGAGGATCCTGGCTACGCGTAGTAAGTAGATGATCAGCCATCCATTATACATTGATAATCTTGGGTGGAAATCCTCGTTAATTAAGCTCTAGGATCCACTAAATAAGAGACTACTCCTCGCTAGGGGATAACTTTTAATTAACTAATACTATCTCGCATTTTAGCTTAACATCATGGAGGCGCGTCTGTAGGGTTAATTACGGTACATTAAAGGATAGTGTAAGGCGGCGAAGTGATTAAGTAGGATTAGATTAATAGGAGGCAATAGTAAGATTAATCCTACCTTCTTTTATAAGCTGTAGAGAGCGTTATTACGGCTTTAAAATTAATGTAGATGGACGCGTCACGCGCGGCTTAGTGGGGTGGCCAGCTTACTAATCTGGCCAGCTTACTAATCCAACACGTTAGAATATACGTATATGATAATAATTAATTAATTTATCTCATCTCTAGATTACTAACATCCATTAAATTACTATATAAATCTAATAATTAAGAGTCTTACT
>NW_017253360.1:1914972-1916076 GCF_001642045.1 Paraphaeosphaeria sporulosa | reverse complement strand
AAAACACCTCTAGCGTATATACTACCTACCTAATTAGCCACTCTACTAATGGGTTATAAGTCTTAAGCTTACTACCGGCGTTGATAAGCAATTTAAACAAGAGCACACTAGAGATAGATATCTTATAGCTCTAAAAGTAATGAGAAGTATTAATTAATGGGAAACCTGGCTTACTAAACATAATTAGGCAGCTATAGAAGCAGAGACCTATAGGGTTACTAAAGTAATATAACTAAATGTAATTATAAAGGACTTTCTAGTAGCCATTAATAAAGTGGCACCCATATAGGCTATAGCCTTCTAAGACTATAGTAGATACGCCGCCGGCATAACTAGAAAGGAGATAATAAAATGGTTCCAAGAATATATAATGGTAAACTACCCTAGCGTGAAGAGTAAGCACAAAGTAGCCTTTATAACTAATAGAGCCTTTCTTGCTAATAGTAGTAAAACTACTTAGGGTAATAATAGGGACGCCTCTCATGCTGAATACGCGCCATCTAAGGGACGTCCCTTAAAATGAAAGAGAGCGTATCCATACGGGACCTCTTAGCTATTATATAATAAGCCTTTAAACACCACAGGCCCATACCCAGCGTGTAAATAAAGCTATATAGCCAAAGACTACTTTTACCTTTATAAGGAACTAGCACCTGCATGGTAGAAACTAAGACCAGCTATTAGTAAACTAATTAAGCTTAAATATAAGCATGATAGCGCGTTTTAAGGGCTAATTTAAGGTTAAAGTAGATCACGAATATAAATACCTTATATTAAATAGTCCCATACGCTAACGCCGACCCGATTAATAGAGGTAAGTAATGAGTAACTAGATAGCCATGAAGACACGTTAGTCCATATAAGCTTTAATATAGCAACTCTCTCTAAGCCAAATACGTACCCACTCTATAACTTAGCAATCCTTAACTTAGGCACAACTTGCCATATCTTTAATAACATTAATTAATTTCTCGCACTACGGCTACTAAGGCTAGGTAACTTCATATGGGCTAGGAATACGTAAGTTTAGATATAAGGATATAGTAGTGTCTATATACGTTTAAAGAGCACGCGCAGTAATAGTATAATTAGGCTAGATAATAT
>NW_017253360.1:1911513-1912662 GCF_001642045.1 Paraphaeosphaeria sporulosa | reverse complement strand
GAAGATTAGATCCCTACTATTTACCGCCATAACAACGCGCCTAGATATCGCTTTCTCCATATCATAATTGGCCCAATTCCTTATAAACCTAGGCCAAGAGCACTATGATATAGCTAATCGAGTACTCCTCTACCTTAGAGTAACAAGGTAAAAGGCCCTATAGCTAGGAGGTGGAGATACCCTTTAGGTCGCCAGTAACGCCTTATTTGCCAATAATACTCTAGATTGGAAAAGCTCTTAAGGATATATAATTAAGCTATTTAGTGGCTTAATCGCATGGCGAGCAAACAAACAGGATACTATTATAACGTTAATAACTAAGGTAGAGCTCCTAGCCCTTACATAAGTGGCTAAGGAAGCAATATATCTCTCCCGATTATTAAAGAAACTGAGGATCAACCTACCCAGCACTATAATCACAATCCAATATAATAATAAATAGATAATTCGACTAGTCACATAGGAAGTATTAAAACTCTAGACTAAGCTTTAATATGTGGATATCCACACCCACTAGCTGAGATAAGAGGTCGCCACTAGGACGATCACCATTAAGTATATTAGATTGGACGACATAATTACTAATGGACTTATAAAGGTGCTGCCAGCTAATAAATGGCAAGGCCTACTTAATTAACTAGGCCTAGTTGACGTAATAAGTATAGAGGTGACAAGAACTACACCACTTAATAAGATATAGGACTACCTTCACTAAGTACTCTAACGATTAATCGCCTAATTAATTAGCTTAGGTAGCGACAACGCACCAAGCTAAGGGGGTATATTAGATATAAGGGCGTATACTAAGTATCTTACTATTATTAGATAAGGGGCCTACGAAGTTACCTTGGTACGGACAGTACTCCGGGTAGGAGGTGGTAGGGATAGCTAGCCATCCGCCCTTGCTAGACACCCAGCCCCGAAGCAAGGGATAGTTAATAGGAACCTAATAAAAGCTGGTAGAACACACGTATACGATAATAATGAATTAATTCATCTCATCTCCAGATCACTAATATTCATCAAATCACTATATGAATCTAATAAAAGTACTACTACGGATACTCTTTTCCTTTCTTATAGGGTGAGGTTTTTATCGAGGCCATAGTATACTGCCAGGGACTACAGCTAGAGGGGGAGATTCTGTAA